>NW_024427573.1:0-88824 GCF_017639655.2 Falco naumanni
CCGCGCTGTCTCGCATCAAGTCCCCCCCTTTTCTTTTCCCTTAGTGTAAGAAACTATGGAATAGGATATTGTTATTAAGATTTATGTTAAGCATAATGTAAAGACTAGGCGCCAGATATCCAGGATGCCTCTTGTGAAAAATAAGATAACCGCCAGATGTCCAGGATGCTGCTTGTAAAAGAGAAGATAACCGCCAGACAGAAACAAGACAGATGACCCCATATAAAGATATACGAGTAAGGGGTTAACACCTCCACTACTTCATAAACACGAAAGTAAAAAGTATAAAAAAGGACTGTTTAAACTGCTCAGGGCGGCAGTTGGCGGAGCGCAGACTCCCCTGCCGTCCAGCGCTGTCTTTGCTCATATTCTACTTGCTATAATTAATAAAATTTTAATTGGATTATGATCAATTGTGGTCTCAATTTATAACAATTTCTGGTGCCGTGACTCGGATAAGGAACAGTGGGCTTTGGTCCTCCGGGGAGGCGCCCCGCGACATTTCGCGGCCCTGGGACCAACAGCTTACTCCAACCTTACCGACGAACCTAAATTCTAGAATAATGAGCAAAGGAGAAACCGGTAAAATCCCATAAAAATTCTGTGCACGGGAGTCCGGACGAAGACGCAGGACGCGTAAGTATATTGTGAATTTGTTTGCAAGGTTTGCCATTCGGGCGGGATTGGGTTTCCTGGAATATAACGAGTGAGAGGTTCGATATACTGAACCAAGCGAGTGCGGACTCTTAAGTACTGCGTTTCCCATCTCCCGCGAGGGACTGGGCCAGGAACAAGGGGAGCGAGTGAGTGTATGTTTGTGGATATTCCAGAAGATGGGGGCGAAGGGCAGCAAGCCTTCGACTCCCATGGGAAGGGTACCCACTGTACCTAAGAATACCCCTCTGGCATATATCTTGGACAATTGGAGATATTTCCCTGGAACCCTAGGGAAAGATAAGCAGAAAGTGATAGAATATTGTACTAAGATATGGGGAGGGAAGAAGATTTCTAAAAATGTCTTTTGGCCAGTCTATGGGTCAGAAGAAGATTGGGTAAGACAGCAATTAAACCTCTGGGTTAATAATTAAAAAAAAAACAAACCCTTAACCCGGAGGGGAGTCAATATGCGGAGGTGTGGCTAAAAAACCGGGAGCTAGACTTTACCCGCTGAATGAAATAAAAAAACTAAACAAAAGAAAAAGAAGGGAGAGTTAGACGAAACCCTTCTAACCCCCCCCCCCTTACATTTCTCCTCCTGCTCCTGCAGAGGTCCCCAGAGCGCCCACTCCCCCACCAGAGTCGGAACAAGGGTCTCCCCCTCTTCCTAAACGCGTAACTAGAAGTCAAAAAGGGGCAGCTCAAATATACCCCCTAAGAGAAAAGCCCATGGGGGGACCTCAACCTGTGATCGGATATATTTCTGTGCCTCTAAATTCGGCTGACCTACGAGATTTTAAAAGGACCGAGATGGGAAACTTAATTGAGGACCCACTCGGAGTGGCAGAAAGATTAGATCAATTTCTGGGACCAAACCTTTATACTTGGGATAAGATGCGATCTATCCTTTGTCAATTATTTACTACCGAGGAAACCCAGGGACCCCAAGCAGATATTAAATGGCCACTCCAAAGACCTAATTGGGATAATCAGGATCCGGTGCATAGAACTCATATACAGGACCTGAGAACTATAGTAATTCAGGGGATTAGAGAAGCAGTACCCCATGGCCAGAATGTCAATAAAGCATTTAATGAAAAAAAAAAAAAAAACAAAAAAAAAAAAAAAAAAGATGAGAGCCCCACTGAGTGGCTGGAACGACTGAGGAAAGCCCTTCAGCTGTACTCTGGGGTAAATCCAGACAACCCTTTAGGGCAAGCGCTCCTCAAAACTCAGTTTGTGGCAAAATCATGGGAAAAACTTTAGCGGAACACTTCAGCAGGAGAGGACAGATAAGGGTAAAAGAAATAATTAAGCAAGAAAAGCAGATGGCCAGCAAGGGCATAAATTACCTTAGACTGATAAGAACACTGCAAATGAGCAAAAGGTGAAAAGTACACCATGAGGAAGACCTACAGCCTTCCTCCCATAGACCACGGCCCACATTCTAAAGACCCCGGCCCACAATTTTTGGAAGAATCTGCACAAGCGTGAAAGACTGATAAGCTAATTAGCATACGAAGAGAGGGTAGGCGGGTTCAGGTAATGAATATGTATAGGCATTAATGGAATATTCATTGTTTCAAGCTGCAGTGTTGCTTATTTTGGTTACCGGATTTATGGAATGTGGAATTTGACTTTGATAATTGTTACTGTGATTTCGGCTATATTTTTGAAAATAATAGTGAGCTCTTGGTGTTGCTGTAAAAAGATACCTGTGTGTTGCGTTTTGTAAGTAGTAATTCTGTAAGTGATAAGTGTGTTCTGTGAGTGTAAGCTGGAAAAATGGGAGGAAAACAAGAGTGGTGGGATTTTAAAGAAAAGCCCGTTAGGATGTGTTTTGAGTCACTGGAGGGATATTGGAGGATCCGCTGGTGGAAATGTGAATAGGAAAACATTGATAAAATATTGTAATCAATGGTGGCTGCTTTATAAGCTGGAATGTGGAGAAAAGTGGCCTTTTAATTAATAATTACAAGGTTATTAATAATTGTTATACTCATTTATGCTGGAAATGTGAGAACATTTCTGTATTCAGTATATTACAAATGTTGGTATGTGGTTATTGTCTTGAACATCCGAGGGGTGAATGTGAACCTCTGTATGTTTTAAAGTGTATATGGTGTAAAGAATTATTATATGTATGGTGGCGACAAGAAATTGAATGCCCTGACTGTAAGGTGTGGACGCCTTGGGATAAGAGAGAAAGCTGTAAGTGAAATTAGAGTCTCTGTGGCTGGGATAGCGATTGAGATAATAGTAAGAAAGGTCACTGGAAGAAAATGGGGGGGGCAGCTGGGGGAAGCGTGAATAAGAGAACTTTGGCTAAGTACTGCAATCAGTGGTGGCCCCTGTCTAAGTTAGGGGACAGAGAAAATGGCCCTTAAACGGCACACTGAATTATAATGTTTTGCTAAAATTAATGCTATTTTTAAGGCGAGAGGAAAAATGGGATGAAGTAATGTATGCTGGTATGTTTTTCACTCTGAGGAATCACCCAGAGTGGCAAAAGAGTGTGGTATTAACCTAGCTCCACAAGATCCCTTAATATTAGCAATGGAAAAGGATCAGAGGGGAGGTTGTGGTTCCTTCTATGGAGCAACCAGAATGAAACACGTTGTAAGATAAAAAAAACTTGTGCTAATGTATGTAAGATCTGAAGCCGGGGGGGTGGAGAGTAAAAAAACAAAACCCTGTGAAAGTGTTAAAGTATTGGGGTGAGTTTGTACAAAGCCCCGTATCCCCTCGAAGGTGCGGCTGAGTCACGCTGGATGCATGGCAGGGTGTTTGCTGTTTGCCTGCGAAGGCTGATATATAATAACACAGACTTAAAGCAACAAGCAACAAGTAGCAGATTTGCATTCAGGGTAAGAAAGAGTTAAAATAGAAGTGCTGCTGCAGAGGCAGGCTTGTGTAACCTGCAGAGCAGGAACAGCATCTCCTGCCCCGAATCCTCCTGCTGGTGGGGAGGAGGGGGTTGCTGTTGCTGACGATTTTGCAGAAGGACCTGACAATGTCACCCCGATTGCTGCAGCATTTGCAGCACAACAGGACCGGTAACGGCCCCTCTAGGGCAGGCAGCGGGTCTGAGGAGAGTAAAGGTGAATCTCTGATGGGGAAATTTAGATGTTTGAAAGTTAGTTGTGAATAGGACTGGATAAAGGTTCGAGTTGATTTTTACTAAGGTAATCGTGATGTAGAAAAGTTGGTGAATACAAAACCAACTTATTTGGTGTTAAACTTCAGTGAAAAGAATTTGTTACAGTTGTGGGAGCTGCTGGCCGCCAGGAAAATAACCTGAAACCTTTAAAGTACAAACTAAGAAAACAAATAAGAATGCCAAAATCTCCAAAATCTTTGTTAGGAAGAGATTTATTAGAACATCTAGACGTTTAAAGAAGGGGAAATGAAACCAAAAGTTAAAAATGATCAATTAACTAAAATGTTGAGCTTATCTTTAATTCAACAGAAAAGTGGAAGAGAGGACCTCCCTGAAGTAAAAGAAATCTTTAACCAGGTATATCTGAAAGTAAATTCCAGGTAAGGAAAAAAAATGCTTTACCTGTTACAGTAGAAATAATAAACGGGAGGCCTGCCTAGTTCAGGTAAAACAATATCCCTTGGTCAGCAAGGCTGTGGGGAATATTGCATAAAAACTAAAATAAAATACACTCTGTAGTAGTTCTACTAATGTAAATCTGAATTTATATAAAAGTCTAAATCAGAAATTGATAGGGCAGAACTTGTATACTGTAATAAAACAGGTGACTCAGCAATGTGAAATGTGTTTGAAAATTAGCCAGGGCAACAGTGGCAAGTTGATTTTTCCAGACTCCCAAGAATTGAGGGGGTACCAATATTTATTAAATGAATGGACACCCCAACGTATCATACAGTATTATAAACCTGCAACTTGGAATCCTAATGAACTTATTAACGGCGCTCGAGAACCTATCTACAATCTGAATCATATCATTCGTCTACAGGCTGTCTTGGAAATTATTATTAATCAAACAGCTAAAGCTTTTGATGTTAAATGCAATTTATCAACACAGGATGGTTCTGGACTACCTGCTAGCCAAAGAAAGAGGTGTTTGTGGTAAAGTAAATGTTTCCAATTGTTGTTTGAAAATTGGTGACAATGGTGAGGTAGTTAAACAAATCACATCAGAGACAGGGAAGTTAGCCCATGTTCCCGTCTGAATTTGGAAAGACGAATATTGACTTGTTTTCCTAGCTTCTCGGGAGCCCCTGGGTAAAACGAATCCTATTTTATTTGTTATGTGGATTAGCCACCTTATTGTTTTTGCCATGTGTTGTTCCATGTTTATAAGATTAATTCAACACGTTATAACTAACATGCAATTTGCTATTATGGTTTCACCCGATGGCGTTAAACAAATGCGAGTAGTATGACAAAATGTACACACAAAATAACATTTTAATAGCCAACAAGAATTTGGAAACAATTAACTCTTAACAATTCAGATAATAATGTAAGCTGAGTAAAAAAAAAATAGAATAGCAATAAAAACAAGCGCCAGGAACGCAAAGACAACGATATGGAAACGCCTTTTATACTTTTTCACCTCCGCCATAAGTTCTTGACGTGAGACAACAGAAAAACGCACCCTCTGCCTAAACAGCAACAGAAAAAAAAAAAAAAAAAAAAAAAGATATATATATATAAAATTTTGATCTTCTTTCTAATGAACCATATAGGTTAAACGTTTTGAGAACACTCACCTTACAGAATGTTCAGAGGGCGAAATGTCCACTCTAGACCTTTCTTCTCTGGCAGGTGACGTGGTGGTCTGGTGGTGAAAAAACCTTACATTGAAAACTGGGACCTGTCATTTGGCCATAGTGCCATGAATGTTACTATTAACAGACTTACCGGAGTGGTAAGCTCGGGAAAGGGGTTTGGGACTTCATCTGGGCATGCAGTAGCCATTGTTTATCACGCGAATGGTCCCTGTATACCTTTGAATATGCGCATGCGCGATTTTAAAGCCCCGCAGAATGTGCTGGAAAAATCTGGAAAGACCGCGCATGCGAAATCCCTATAGTCTAGCCATGATAGTGACGCATTAAAAAAAAAAAAAGGAGAACGTGTTAAGAAAAAGTGTTATTTTTAAGTTTTGGTTTTGTATGTTGTAATTGTGACGTATTACCTTGTGAGTGTTATGATAAATGTTGGGATTGTGGAAAAAGGTTTATTTGCAGTGCCGAGAATGAAAGTAGTGTCTAATAAACAATAATAGGATAAAAATAAAAAAAAAGGGGGGGATTGTAAGAAACTATGGAATAGGATATTGTTTATTAAGATTTATGTTAAGCATAATGTAAAGACTAGGCGCCAGATATCCAGGATGCCTCTTGTGAAAAATAAGATAACCGCCAGATGTCCAGGATGCTGCTTGTAAAAGAGAAGATAACCGCCAGACAGAAACAAGACAGACGACCCCATATAAAGATATACGAGTAAGGGGTTAACACCTCCACTACTTCATAAACACGAAAGTAAAAAGTATAAAAAAGGACTGTTTAAACTGCTCAGGGCGGCAGTTGGCGGAGCGCAGACTCCCCTGCCGTCCAGCGCTGTCTTTGCTCATATTCTACTTGCTATAATTAATAAAATTTTAATTGGATTATGATCAATTGTGGTCTCAATTTATAACAGGGGGGAAGCAGGAGGCCGCCCCCCGGGCGCCGGCGCCTCCTCAGCTCGCCAGACCCCCGAGCCTGCCGCGGCCCCGCTCGCCCCGCGCCGCTGCCCCCGCTGCAGCATCTCCCCCGCAGCCGGGCCCCAGCCCCAGGTGCCCCCGGCGCTGCCGTGGCGGCGGCCAGCCGGCCCCCCGCTGCCGCTCGGGAAGGGCCTGCGGCGGGAGCGGCTCCGGGCGGGGGCCGAGCGGCGCCGGTCACGGCCCCTCGCGCTTCTGTCCCTCTGCCGGGGGCCGCGCCGCCTCGGGCTGGCGGGGGTTGTCCCTGCCCGGCCTCGCCCCCCGCGGCGCGGGTGCGGGAGGGGAGCGGGGGCACGGCCCGGCTGCGGGCGGGAGCTGGGCCGGCCGGGGAGAGGCGAAGGAGAGGGAACCCGAGGGCGGGCGGGCAGCAGCTGCCTCCTGCTGCGGGCACGGAGGGCCTGGCCCTGCGGGGGGGGGGGACCAGCCCCGCAGCAGCCGGGTGCCAGCGTGCACAGCGGGGTCCGTGTGTCACCCACCGCCTGGGGCGGCCCCCGGTGCGCGAGGGAGCGACGCGCCGTGTCCGGGAGCCGCGTCTTGCGAGGAAGAGCCGTGAGACACCCGGGGGTTACCGGGGCGGGGGAGCCGAGCGGCCGGCGTTCTGCGGGAGGGAGGCAGGGAGGAGAGAGGGGGAAAGGCGCGTCTGAGCCGGCACATTTTCGCAGCGGTACCAAAGCGAGAGCTGTGGTGAGTCCTGGTCCGTGGGACCCTGTCTCCCCTCTTGTGTGCCCCAGGCGCCCCCTGCCCCTCCTCTGCCCCCCCTCCCTTCCCTGGGCCGCTCTGATTTTGTGTGTGTGGGTGTGACCCGGGCTGGACCGAAGCTGCTCTTACCGCTCCCCCTCCTCCGCTGGACAGGGGGGACAGAATATAACAAGAAGCTCACGAGTGGGCACAAGGATGGGGAGGTCACTCCGCCATTACCTCCGTGGGCGAAACAGACTGAACCTGGGGAAATCAGCGCGATTGATTAGCAGTCAAGTCAGAGCAGGAGAATGTGCAGGAAAAGCAAATCTTCAGAACACCTTCCCTCCAGCCCCCATTTCTACGGGGCTTAACTTTACTGCCGATTTCCCTGTCTCCTCCCCGCAGGGGGATGGGGAACGGCAGCTGCGGTCAGTTGATCACACGTTGTTTCTTGTTCTTTCTCCTCCTTTTCCTCCTCCTCCCCAAACCTTGCCATACAAACCCATCGTGTTTTGATTCCCTGTAGCTCTCCATCCTATTCTTCTGTCTGCTCCCTCTTCCCTTCTGTCTTTCTCTCTCATTCTGCTGCTCCCTTCTCTTTTACTCTCTCTGCTTGTGTCCCACTCCCTCTCCTTCTCCCCTTTTCTTCATCCTCCGCCTCTGTCCTGCAGCCCAGGGCTGGTTTTCCCTTTACATCTCTGTCCTCATCTGTATCCGTCTCTTTTTAGGTTTTCTTCTTCTCTTCCCCCCCCCGCCTATCCCTAATGTTTCTGGTCTGTTCCCTGACGTTCTTTTCCTCCTTGCACCTGTACGTGCCACTCGGGGTCCAGGGAGTTGTCTGGAGGCGGGGAGCACCTTCAGGAAAGTCTGTGTCCAAAGAGGCACTTACTACTGTGGAATTCCTGACTCCCCCCAGGCATGGGAATCTCCCAAGCCAACACCACAACTGACCTTTTCTTGGTGTTTTTTAAAGGTGATGCCATGAAAGGATGGGGTAAGAAAACCTGATGCCCTAAGCGTGTCATTTCCAGAGAAACATGTTGCTTATGTGCCTTCATCTGGGAGGAGGACAGGTGAGTACATTGTGTTGACTTGTTTCAGCACAGCTGTGCTTTTATTAAGAGGAATGACCTTCTTTTTCTTGTTAAGAGTTAGGGGTTGCTTTTTCTGAGAATTCTGCCCGTCTGTTCAACAATTGCTGATGTGTTGCGTGCTTTTCCCTCGAGGAAAAGGACCCTGTCTCAGTCTTATTTATTCACCATTGCTCGCTCTGTTGTAGAAAAAATTTCTCACCATAAGGCTCCAGCACTTCCAAACGGCAGCTTGGTGGTCTGCATAATGTATCTGTAGTCCCGTCTCAAGGAATGCGTTAATGGTGTTACGAATTATAAATTCATAAAAAGTTAAAAAGTAAAAAATTAAAAGCTTCCTGCCGTAGGAAGACAGTGTGTTGGGTTTGAAACCTTTGGGTAGGACGGAAGGAGGTTGCCACCCTGGGTCAGTGGTGAGTGCTGGCATGTGTCGTCTGATCTAGAGCTGATGTCTGTCACCACTTTAGCTCTAGAATTACTCTGAGACGCAGGGAACTCCAGTTCCCTTCAGCTGCAGCCTTGGAGGTTTTCCAAGCAGTGGGATGAAATTCCTGTCACAAGCTGTAACCCAGCTTAAGGAGAAGGGGGCACAGTTTGAGTTTTCTTCCACGTAGGCATCTGGGAGGTACAGTTCTGAGCTTGATACTGCTACTAGGAGATGCTTTCAAGTGAACTGGGTGTGGCTCTGGTGACCCAAAGCTGGACAGGGTTGGCAAATGGTGATGTAGAGTTTTGGTGGTAAACTTGACCAGCCTGTCTTAACGAGCAGGCATGTTCTTTGTTTGCAAGCACCGTTTAGTCCCACCTAGGCATCCCGAAAGTTTGAAGGGCCGTGGTCACATCATCCCTTGGTCACACGCAATGAACAGTTGCCTGTGCAGAGTTGTTAAGTTTTTAATAGCTATACATTTGTGTTCATGTTAAAATACTGTTTGAAGGATAAAGGGGACACATCCTCTACTTGTGGTGTTCAGGAGATCCATGTGGAAGAGCACCTAAACCATCCATGTAATGGCTTCATGCGTGTTCATACGAGCCAGCCCTGAGCGAAACGCACGAGAAGGGAGCAGAGAAACTGTCAGGACCGCCTCGGCTTGTGTAGCTCCCAGCTGTGGCCGGGATGTGCTACAGGAGCACCGGGCAGTAAGATGAACTGAGGCGAAACCTTTCCTTACAGCTTCTGTAATGAGATCTTTCTTAACCAGTAGTAACTTCTGTAATAAGGTGGTTTGTAACAAGATACTACTTTTTAAAAAATAACTTTTGTAATAAGATGTTTTGTAATAAGGTATTTTAAATAAGTAGCACCTTCTGTAATAAAGATGTTTTTACCGACAGTCTTGTTACCGGGAGCAGGGCGGGATGTGGTTTCCCGTGTGTGCCCTGTTGTGCCCCTGCCCAGGCAGGGTCGGCCTCAGGTGATCAGGTTCTAGTCTGCCGTTGGAAGCGTATTTTGTAGTGCCCGACAGAAATGCGGTTGCTCTGTACGCTGCCGAGGGAAACATACCCGAGCCCTGCTGTGTACTCAGCGTTCCCTTTTCTTCCTAGATCTCCGTCTGCTGGTGGACGCACCTTGGAAGCGGGGGTGCTTTCTGGCGGTGACAGACGTGCAGCAGCTGCCAGCTGGCTTCCCTTGTCAGACGTGTAGCGGTGCTGCAATAAATGGAGCTTTGGCACGGCAACGGGTGTCGCATCGGTGTTCTCTCCGTGTTCTTGACGACCAAGGGTGAGCGTGTCACAGCTGGAAGAAACAGCTGCTTCCTGTTCCAGCGGTTCTTGCTGACACGTGTATCACCCAGCGGCCGCTGCCCGGCGGAGCAGTTCCCAAGCTGGCGGCCGCTCTTCCTTTGCGCCATGTCCCAGTTCCTGTGGGGCGGCTGCAGGGGCGAGCCTGGCTGCGCGGCAACGAGCCGCCCCGGCCCCTGGCCCTTCTCTGGGACCCGCGGCAGCGGCGGCGGCTCCCAGCGCCGCGCCGGCCCGTGCGCGCTTTGTGCGCGGCTGCGGGGGCTTTGCGGGGTTTGCGGCCGCGGCAGTGAGGGGGGGGCGCCCCGCAGGAGGGCAGTGCACGGGGCTCTTGCTGCTGCGGACACTCCGCTCCGCTGCCTGCGACGGTGGGTGCTGCCCTTGATGCTGCTGGGGGCTCTGGGCTCCGCTCGCACCTGCCTGCCTGCTGCCTGTGCGCCGCGGGGCTGCCTGCTGGCTTTTAATCCTTTGTTATTAGAAATACCGACTGGGGGGGGGAGGGTTTAAAAACAACGACCAGACATCACCAGACCCACGCAGTTTTCTTAAGCTGCAGGAAATAACTTTGGCCCAGGATTTACACCCCAGTTTCCACCCACCCCGGCCCTGGGCTTCCCGGGCCGCAAGCACACGTTGCTGGGTCAAGTCGAGCTTCTCATCCACCAACACCCCACAGTCCTTCTCCTCAGGGCTGCTCTCCATCCGTTCTCTGCCCAGCCTGCGCTTGTGCTTGGTGTTGCCCCAGCCCACGTGCAGAACCTTGCACTTGGTGCTTCTTTCCTACTTTCCGTTAGATCTAAAGATGTGGGTGACTTCCCTTCTATGGAACATGCAGCAAGAGCACTATGTCAAATCAAGGTTCTCTCTCTTTGAGTTTCAGATTTTTTTCACAGGTTGGTACTTGCGTAATGGCTGCTTAGAAAAGAAATCTTTGCCCAGAGGAGCCTGCTGTGTGGCCCAGCTCTCAACGAGGTGTTCAGGCCTGGACATAACTTTTAATACCAAAGTGCAAACCAGTTCTGTTTTGATGGAGTTCTGAGAGTTCTGACACCGTTTAGGTAACAGCATGAAACGTTGGCATGTGGCTGAACTTTGTTGATTCAATAGCTGGTAAATATTCCCTGGCCAGCCTTCCAAAAGTAATCTGCCCAGGGGGATGCAGGAGGCTTGGCAGCAAGTAAAGCAGGGCTTTGCAGGGTAGGGGGGTGGTTTCTCATTGAACGTGTCCTCAGGGAGACTGACATGTTTGAAGCAAACGGGAGGCTGGTGGAATAGGTGCACACAGCCAGTGTGCGTGTTGTAAATAGATGTTATGATTGCTAGCCTTAGGCTCTGTGTTAGCAATTACTATATCCAAATATAAAAAAATTGGAAAATATCAGAGCTGCACAACAAAGGACAGCCCTGGGAAGCACAAAAGCCAGGAAACAAAACCGGTGCATTTACAGGTACCTTAACTCTGCATCTTCACGTTATATGGTTTGCTGTTAGATGCTGGCAAAACAGAGTGTATTACTTCTGGAAGAACTAAATTCTGCAGCAGAGTAATAATGAGTGCTGCTTATCGTATGGAGCCTTTCCCTCTTTGTAGACAAGTCAGCTAAGAAGTTAATTGTATTTGTGATTGCTTTTGCTAAAAATGGTCTGGCGCTGGAGGCTGTCCCAGTGTGCCTCCCCAGCCGAGGGCAGAGCCGTTTCTTTTTGCTACTCGAACGTTGTTCCTTACGTGATAATACCGCTGTAAGGGTACCCAGTAATTCACAAGTGGAGCTGCAACCCTTTGCAGCCTGGGATCAGATGAGAAGATGCCAACAAGTGATGTTGCAAGGTGGGACACGTGCTTGCCCCGGTGTCTCTCTCACTTCCATGCACTCTTCAGCCTTTGCCCTCAAGATCGAAGTCTTTTGGCCAGGAGGCTCCGTGAAGCCATGGCTGCTTCTGGAGTGCCTTGTGCTGCATGAAAGGGGAAGAAATGAGAAGCCCTACGCTCAGTTCCTCCTCCTCCTTGCTCATAGTTCAGGAGAGAGCGCAGAACCCAGCTGGAGTGTGTGCATCCCTGTAGGGACTCTGTAACCATAAGACTGGTAAACTTCAGAGCTTTTGGAGAGCAACTCTGAATTCATTGGGTCACAGATCTATACAACTTGCCACCAAGGGTACCACGTGATCAGTTTTCTATACAAAGTATAATTTAGCTGTTAGGCAAAGCAGAAGTTCAGGTCTCCATCTCTGGGTCCTCAGTGGAGATGTACAGCAGAGATGCAGGAGCCTCCAGGCACAATAGTGAATTGTGTAAAACAACGCCAAGGATGCAATTAACCATTTAGCTGACTGCAGAGGCAGACGGGCACTGTATGCCAGCCGCTCCTCGTTACTACTCTCTGTCTGCACAGCCACCTTGAGAAGACCTTGGGGCTATGTTAGCGAGAGAGCTCCTCACAGACACTCAGCATCACCTTGCCTTGCTCATGCTGCAGTGGCTGTCGGGGCAGCAGCGGGAAACCAGTGGGCGTTGCTCCAGCACCATGGCTGAGCGCTCAGTCTCGGGCTCTTCAGATCACACCAGAGTGAGCCAGGAGTTTAGTTGAGGCTTGAGAAACGAAAGCATTTGTAGACGTGCCTCTCAGCTGGGAACCTTTAGGTGACAGCTGTGTAAACCCTCTCGGCTTTTTCTTGTTTCAAGCTAAGCTGTTTGGCTTTGCATTGTGGATGAGCACTTTTACGGCCAGAAAATAACAGAGAGGTTACTTGATGCTTCTGGATGATTGCTGTGGGCTAAATGGCATGTGCTGATGGTATCAGATGCACTTTAGCCTTGTGCTCCAAACGAATCTGGGAGTAAAAACTCAACTGATAAACTACAAATGCACCGCATACTCTGGCTTTGGGTTCTTGAGTCATTAAAAGTAAACTGAGGCTCTCTAAAGAATAATTTTGTCCACATATGTTAAAACACGATGGCACCTTCTGCCATTCCACTTTCAAGAAAGGAACTTTTTCCTTTCCCCCCCTCCTCCCCCTCCTCCCCCCCCTCCTCCCCCTCCTCCTCCTCCTCCTCTGCGGTGCGCGGCGGGCGAGAGGCGCGGGCATCTCCTCTGCCGGGCAGGCTCAGCCGGCAGCCTCTGCACTGCGAGGCCCAGCCAGCTCGGGCGAGTCGCCAGAGCCCCGGTGCGGCAAAGTCCCTTCAGTCCCTTCTGGCCACCCTGTCCGGACTGCGCGGCCGGGCTGAGGAGGGGGGCGGCTCCCCCATCTCTCCCTCCCTCCCTCCCTCCAGCTCCCGGGCAGGACAAGCAAGCCAGCACCAGTGGGAAGCGCGCGCACACCATCATGTCAAAGAAAAAGAAAAATGGACTCCGAGTGCGGGGTATTCCAAGAAAAGTGGACTTCTGATTATTTTTTCACGGAGTACAAAGAAAGAGCTGTTTGTCTGATATGCCAGTATACAGTGTCTGCGTTCAAGGAATACAATTTGCGTCAACACTACGAAACTCAGCATAAAGGTAAATATGATTCTTTGGTCGGACAAGTGAGAAAAGTTAAAATATTAAGACTGAAACATGGGTTGACAACTCAGCAAAAAACTTTTGTGAAGCAAAAGCAGCTCAATATATCATCACTGAGCAAGCGATCAAGTTGCCAAGCTCATAGCATGCGCTGGCAGAGCATTCATAGAGGGAGAATTTGTTACATGTTTCGGTAAAGCACTTAGAAAAAGAATTAAATTATTTAAACTAACCCTGGTACTGAATTGGAAATTATAATTAAAAAACATACCTGCATTGTGGCAAAATACGTAGATACACTATTCATGGTGGGTGGGTGGGTTTTTTTTGTTTTGAATGATCTACGCAAGTGAGTAAAGTGCTTCATATGTGAAACTGTATTAGGAGTCATCTGAAAATACTGAGGAAAAATAAAACATTGTGGAGGCAATATTGAGGCAAAACCCATCACTCGGATGCCTGGAAAAGGCAAGAGCACGCCTGCAGTCCAGGCGGTGAGGCTGTAAAGAGGCTGTGTAAGGACACCGGTGATGACTAATACCTTGTCCTCTCGAGATGCAGACTTGTGTGGTTTGCAGCAAAACAAAATAGCACGTCAGCACAGGATACGGATGCATTTCCACAAGTCGTGCCAAAACGAGCTGGTTTGCCTTTACAATTCATTTATCAAAGCCGCGGGGGTCCCGGTCCCGGGGTCCCGGTCCCGGTCCGAGCCCCGTGGTTCCCGGTCCCGGCCCGGTCCGAGCCGCAAGGGTCACTATCCCGGGGTTCCCGGTCCCAGTCTAGGTCTCGAGCCCTAGTCCGGTGAGTCCCGGTCCGAGCCCGGGGGTCCTTGTCCCGATCCCGAGCCGCCGGGGTCCCTGCCCTGGGGGTCGTGGTCCTGGTCCGAGCCGCGGGGGTCCCAGTCCCGGTTTCGAGCCGCGGGAGTCCTGGTCCCGGGAGTCCCGGTCCCGGTCCCTGGTCCGAGCCGCAGGGGTCTCGGTTCCGAGGATCCCGGTCCCGGTCCCGAGCTGAGGGGTGTCCCGGTCCCCGGGGTCCGGTTCGGTCCCGAGCCGCCGGGGTCCCGGTCCCTAACCGCGGGGGTCACGGCTCCCAGTGGTCCCGGTCCCAGTCCTGAGCTGCGAGAATGCTGGTCCCGGTCCCGGTCCCGGTCCGAGCCGCGAGGGTCCCAGTCCCGGTCTCGGTCCAAGCCGTGGGGGTCCCAGTCATGGTTTCGAGCTTCGAGGGTCCTGGGAGTCCCGGTCCCGGTCCCTGGTCCAAGCCGCAGGGGTCCGCTCCCGGGGTCTTGGCCCCAGTCCCGGTCCGAGCCGCGGGGGGATCCCGGTCTCGATCCCCAGCCGCGGGGGTCCCGGTCCCGGGGTCTTGGCCCCAGTCCCGGTCCGAGCCGCGGGGGTCTCGGTTCCGAGGATCCCGGTCTCGATCCCCAGCCGCGGTGGTCCGGGTCCCCGGAGTCCCGGTCCCGGTCCGAGCCGCGGGGGTCTCGGTTCCGAGGATCCCGGTCCCGGTCCCGATCCGCGGTGGTCCGGGTCCCCGGAGTCCCGGTCGCGGTCCCGAGCCGCGGGGGTCCCGGTCCCCGGGGTCCGGAGGTCCCGGTCCCGAGCCTCGGGAGTCCCGGTCACAGGGGTCCCGGTCGCGGTCCCGAGCCACGGGGGTCCCGGGTCCCGGTGGTCTAGGTCCCAGTCCTGAGCTGCGAGAATCCCGGTCCTGGTCCCGGTCCCGGTCCGAGCTGCGGGGGTCCCAGTGCCGGTTCCGAGCCGCGGGGGTCCCGGTGCCGGGAGTCCCGGTCCCGGTCCCTGGTCCGAGCCGCAGGGGTCTCGGTTCCGAGGATCCCGGTCGCGGTCCCGAGCAGCGAGGGTCCCGGTCCCCGGGGCCCCGGTCGCGGTCCCGAGCCGCGGGGGTCCCGATCCAGAGCCGCGGGGGTCACGGGTCCCAGCGGTCCAGGTCCCAGTCCTGAGCTTCGAGAATGCCGGTCCTGGTCCGAGCCGCGGGGGTCCCAGTCCCGGGGGTCTGGGTCCCGGTCCCTGCTCCGAGCCACGGGGGTCTCGGTTCCGAGGATCCCGGTCCCGGTCCCAAGGATCCCGGTCCCGGTCCCAAGCCGCGGGGGTCTCGGTTACAGGGGTCCCTGTCCCGAGCCACGTGGGTCCCTGTTCCGAGCCGCGGGGGGTCCTGGTCCCGGGATCCCGGTTCCGAGTCGCGGGGGTCCCGGTCCCCGGGGTCCAGAGGTCCCCGTCCCGCGCCGCGGGGGTCCCGGTCCCTGGGGTCCCGGTCCGGGTCCGAGCCGCGGTGGTCCCAGTCCCCAGGGTCCCGGTTCGGTCCCGAGCCGCGGGTGTCACGGGTCCCAGTGGTCCAGGTCCCAGTCCTGAGCTGCGAGAATGCCGGTCCCAGTCCCGGTCCCGGTCCGAGCTGCGGGGGTCCCAGTCCCGGGGGTCCGGGTCCCGGTCTTGATCCCCACCCGCGGGGGTCCCGGTCCCGGTCCCTGGTCCGAGGCGCAGGGGTCCGGTCCCGGGGTCTTGGCCTCAGTCCCGGTCCGAGCCGCGGGGGTCCCGCTCCCTGTCCCGAGCCGCCGGGTTCCCGGTCCCGAGCCGCGGGGTCACGCGTCCCAGTCAGTGGTCCCGGTCCCAGTCGTGAGCTGCGAGAATCCCGGTCCCGGTCCCGGTCCGAGCCGCCGGGGTCCCAGTCCCGGTCCCGAACGGCGGGGTTCCCCGTCCCGAGCCGCGGGGTCCCGGCCCTGTCCCGAGCCGCACGGTGTCCCGGTCCCCGGGGTCTCGTTCGCCGTCCCGAGCCGCGGGGGTCCCGGTCACCGGGTCCCGGTCGCGGTCTCGAGCCACGGAGGTCCCGAGTCGCCGGTGTCCCGGTCCCCAGCCGCGGGGGTCCCAGTCCCGGTCCCGAGCCGCGGGGTTCCCCGTCCCGAGCCGCGGAGTCCCGGCCCCGTCCCGAGCCGCAGGGTGTCCCGGTCCCCGGGGTCCCGGTCGCGGTCCCGAGCCTCGGGGGTCCCGGTTCGAGCCACGGGGGTCCTGTTCTCGGTCCCGAGCCTCAGGGTGTCCCGGTCCCCGGGGTCCCGTTCGCGGTCTCGAGCCGCGGGGGTCCCAGTCCCGGGTCGCTGGGTGTCCCGGTCCCGTGGTCCCGGCCTCGGTCCCGAGCCGCCGGGGTCCCAGTCCCGGTCCCGAGCCACGTGGGTCCCGGTCCCGAGCCGCGGGGGTCCCGGTCCCGGTTTCAAGCGTCGAGGGTCCCGGTCCCGGGAGTCCCGATCCCGGGAGTCCCGGTCCCGGTCCCTGGTCCGAGCCACAGGGGTCCCAGTCCCGGGGGTCTGGGTCCCGGTCCCTGGTCCGAGCCGCAGGGGTCTCGGTTCCGAGGATCCCGGTCCCGGTCCCGAGCTGAGGGGTGTCCCGGTCCCTAACCGCGGGGGTCACGGCTCCCAGTGGTCCCGGTCCCAGTCCTGAGCTGCGAGAATGCCGGTCCCGGTCCCGGTCTCGGTCCAAGCCGTGGGGGTCCCAGTCCTGGTTTCGAGCTTCGAGGGTCCCGGTCCTGGGAGTCCCGGTCCCGGTCCCTGGTCCGAGCCGCAGGGGTCCGCTCCCGGGGTCTTGGCCCCAGTCCCGGTCCCAGCCGCGGGGGTCTCGGTTCCGAGGATCCCGGTCCCGGTCCCGATCCGCGGTGGTCCGGGTCCCCGGAGTCCCGGTCGCGGTCCCGAGCCGCGGGGGTTCCAGTCCTCGGGGTCCCGGTCCTGGTCGCGAGCCGCGGAGGTCCCGGTCCCGAGCCGCGGGGGTCCCGGTCACCGGGTCCCGGTCGCTGTCTCGAGCCACGGAGGTCCCGAGTCGCCGGGGTCCCGGTCCCGAGCCGCGGGGGTCCCAATCCCGGTCCCGAGCTGCGGGGTTCCCCGTCCCGAGCCGCGGAGTCCCGGCCCCGTCCCGAGCCGCAGGGTGTCCCGGTCCCCGGGGTCCCGGTCCCAGTCCTGAGCTGTGAGAAACCCGGTCCTGGTCCCGGTCCCGGTTCCGAGCCGCGGGGGTCCCAGTCCCGGTTCCGAGCCGCGGGGGTCCCGGTGCCGGGAGTCCCGGTCCCGGTCCCTGGTCCGAGCTCAGGGGTCTCGGTTCCGAGGATCCCGGTCGCGGTCCCGAGCAGCGAGGGTCCCGGTCCCCGGGGCCCCGGTCGCGGTCCCGAGCCGCGGGGGTCCCGGTTCGAGCCACGGGGGTCCTGTTCTCGGTCCCGAGCCTCAGGGTGTCCCGGTCCCCGGGGTCCCGTTCGCGGTCCCGAGCCGCGGGGGTCCCAGTCCCGGTCCTGAGTCGCTGGGTGTCCCGGTCCCGTGGTCCCGGTCTCGGTCCCGAGCCGCCGGGGTCCCAGTCCCGGTCCCGAGCCACGTGGGTCCCGGTCCCGAGCCGCGGGGTTCCCGTTCCCGGTTTCGAGCGTCGATGGTCCCGGTCCCGGGAGTCCCGGGAGTCCCGGTCCCTGGTCCGAGCCACAGGGGTCCCAGTCCCGGGGGTCTGGGTCCCGGTCCCTGGTCCGAGCCGCAGGGGTCTCGGTTCCGAGGATCCCGGTCCCGGTCCCGAGCTGAGGGGTATCCCGGTCCCTAACCGCGGGGGTCACGGCTCCCAGTGGTCCCGGTCCCAGTCCTGAGCTGCGAGAATGCCGGTCCCGGTCCCGGTTTCGGTCCGAGACGCGAGGGTCCCAGTCCCGGTCTCGGTCCAAGCCGTGGGGGTCCCAGTCCTGGTTTCGAGCTTCGAGGGTCCCGGTCCTGGGAGTCCCGGTCCCGGTCCCTGGTCCGAGCCGCAGGGGTCTCGGTTCCGAGGATGCCGGTAGCGCTCCCGAGCCGCAGGGGACCCGGTCCCGAGCCACGTGAGTCCCGGTCCCGAGCCGCGGGGGTCCCAGTCGCGGTCTCGAGCCGCAGGGTGTCCCTGTGCCAGGGGTCTAGGTCCGGGCAGGTGTAGTACCCACTTCTGGTCGCCAGGTGGCAGCAGGTCCCCACCAGCCCTGTGCTGAGCACTGGCCGGGCGAGCCCTGGGCCGGGTCTCAGCCCAGTTTACACCACCGGACCCCGGGAGCGCTCGCTGCGGCTGCGGGGTTCCCTGCGCTCTGCCCTTCGCCCACTCGCAGCCCGGGCACTCATACTCATTGCCTCCGTATGCAAAAGCACCTACGTGCCTCAAGCATTTCAGTCCTTTGCGTATGATGCGCTCTGTTTCGCTGTGGGAAACGGGTGCATTTGCTCTGTTTGCATTTGGAAGCGGCTGTTAGTAACAGCACCTTTAAATTATTTTTTTACAAAAGAGAAGAGACCTTGCAAGACTGCCCTTTTTGAGTAGGGAAAAACGAGCGGTGTAAATATGTGGCTTAGGGGAAGCTCCCACTAGGTTTCCCCTTGCACCACTAAGCCATCACGAGCTCTTGTGTTGACAGCCGCTCCCCGTGACGGGAAAGTCAGCCGTTACCGGAGTGAAGGGGTGCAGAGTACGCGGCAGGGCCGAAAGGTGGGACAAGGGAGCGGGGTCTTTCCTCCTCCTGCCTCCCTCCCTCCCCCCACCCGCCCCCCGCCCCCCGGCAGCGGGTACCCTCCGGCGAGGATTTGCTTTCCGCTGTGCCAGCCGGTCGGGGGGCAGCTCGGTTGCTCTCGGCAGCGCGTCTGTAAGCGAGTGCAGCGCTCTGCAGGCGGAGTCAGCGGCGGGCCGGGGGGCTGTGACAGCGAGCGGCAGCTGCTCTCGGCCAGCAGCTTCGCCTCGGGACCGAGCCCCCCCAGGCAGCCGCTGTGGGCACAGCCCGCACCCCCCCGCAGAGCCCCGGGGCCGGCAGGCTGAGGGGAGCCCGCGGCGGCACCGAGCCCCGGCCCGGCGCGGAACGGCAGCCCAGCCCCCGCCCGCCGCAGCTCGAACGGGCGGCTGGTGCTTCTTCTCGTGCTGGTGCTTCTCACTTTGCCCCGGTAGCCATGCGGAGCGCACCACAGGAGCTGTGCTGCCCGCTTTCTGGGGCGAGATGGTGAGCCGCTGCCTTTGCACTTGTCCGCAGCCAAAATGCTGCGTGAGCCGGGTTTTGGCTAGCTAACGACTATGAAGTCGTTCTCGAAGCAAGTGGTGGAGTCATAGTGTTACCGAAATCTCGGAATGAAGAACTTATCGACACCAATGTGATGTAGATAAGCAGACACTTCTTTATTGACGGCCGGGTGGGTGAGCGAGTCCTCTCACGATCAACGCACGCCAGGTCTCAAAATCAGACACCATATATAGAACTTATTCATACATATTCATTAAGTATTCATGCATAACCATGATATTTCCCGTAAATCATTAACATATTCTCCTCCTATATCCGATTCTGCGCAGTAGAGCTTAGAAAGGTCTAGAAATGGGTCTGGGGTACGATTTGGGTAGGTGGTATGTGAGTCAGTGGTCGCGATCTCCCCCTGCCAGAATTACCTGCTACTAAAGTTCACGGTTTCTTGGCAGGTAACCACAAGCTGTTCCAGTCGACTCTCCCCAGTTTCCATTAATCTCATATTCTTCTGACATCTCAATACACTTTCTTTATACAGAAGACTGGTCAGATACAAAGAAACCTTTCAAACCCTAAAGTTATTACCAAAGTTTCAACAATAATTCCAGCCCATTCTTCTGGCCTTGGTACAGGATGTACAGAGGGTCTCATAGCAGCTTTTACTGAGCAATTATAAGTTTCCTCAAAATATATTTTTATCCTTCTATATTTCTATTCTATAAAATAATTCTATAAAATCAAATAATCAATCAAATAAAGTCAATCAATCTTAACTTATTAACAAATCGGTAACAATAGTATACTACTGTGTGTGGGTGAGTGTCCCGCAACCCAGGGGAAAAGTGTCTGAGCTGCAGCAACAGCAAACTAGTTGTCCGATACCACAGTTGAAGGGAAAGTCTCGCGCTTCCCCTGTTCCAGCCTTGCAGTCCTGCTACTGCTTGTTGTGTTTGGTGAGCATAAGGACCGCTGAGCTGGCTGGAACTGACTGAAATAAGGAGTGGTTGAGCTGACCAAAGAGCGAGTCTCCCCTAGAAAAAGACCATTACTATAGTTATACAGCAAACACCCTAAAAATCATTCTTCTTGTTTAAGTTTTATAAGAAATATATATATATATAAAAAGAAATATTTAAAGAACTGTATAGATCTGTGCTAGAAAACCTAGGACATCTACTTACAGGTAGTACAGTAGAACTCCTCCTTACTGATTCAAAACAATCCATCCAAGACACAAGCTGAGGGAAAACTTCTGCTGTTTTTGAGTCGGTTACTGTACTCTGTCAGCAGCACATTGCTGGAGACAGAAGAGAAGAATTAATGTCTTCTGGAAGAATACAGTGTCCAAAAGAAATGCAAACCCAGCATCACTAAATTTGCACCCCAATCTAGAATGTTAACTGTGTCCTCAACAGCATCAAAACAGGTTTGCAAATGCACAAAATTTATAACTATTGCATGTATTGTTGCGATGACGTAATGAAAATAAAAAGGCATGCCCAGTGACTAATGTTCACTCTGATTGAATACTTATTTCCATTGCATTTTAAACTCATTGGATGAAAAACTTGCTCAACAACTTTTTTTTTTTTCTGGAAAAGAGCCCTTTAGCAAGTGTTGTGACCACTCCTTAAATGGTTTTCAGTTCAGTGGTCCCCCTAAAGAGTTCTCCAGTTAAGCTCATTCTATTATGCACGTGTGAAATATTTTTTTTCTTCCTAGCCTGAAGTTTTCTTTTAACCTAAACGTAGCTAGCTTAAATTGATATCACCTAGGCTCTTTTACCTTTATGCTACTCTTTTCCAATAGCCATGATGTTTTGTTCGCCTCTCAGATGGGAAAAGTGTGTGCTTGTAGAATGGTAGTGCATTTTTGTCCATGGGGTACAAAAACAAGGGCGTATTGGAACCACGCTGTTACAGGTCTGAATGTTAAAGCTTGATCTAAAAACAAAAGAGTTAACAGAATAGTGATTTGAATTAAAAAAAAAAAGGGAAAGGCGGGCAGGGGGGGAGACACGGACACGACACACACCAGAATACAGTAATATTATCCGGAAATCCTGTGTCTTTGCATCTCACGTACATTCTCATTGTTTCTTCACTCCTTTCCTGTTTGCACAGGTGAAATGGATCAGCACTTCATGTGGCAAGTTGTTTTTCTTCCCTTCCTCCTGAAAGGGAGGCAACTCCCTGCTACTCTTGGACTTCTTTGTTTCAGCAACACCTTGATGGAGCGGATAGAGATAAGGAGCATTAGATGCGGGAGCTGGAGCAGTATCAGAAGACTGAAGCCTATAAATCTTTAGCAGGAAAGCACAGGACAGACAAAAGACAAATCACACAGACAAGGTATTGAATGGGACAAAAATATGTGCCTGGAACAACACAAGATTCCCAGCTGGTTGTGCAGACTGACGCTCGTTTACAGCCTTTGATGTAAAGGCTTGTTAAAACGTGGATGCTCATCTCAGGGAGCTCATCTGTGGGTGTGAAATAGAACATTTTTCTTCGGGCAAATCCTAGTTTCATAAATATGACATACAGCAACCTACACTAGAAATAATAATTGTCATTATTTCGTCACAGCAGTGACCAAACCATTGTTAATTGGTCTCCATTGTTCTGGTATTGCTTGTTAAAGAAAATGCGTTTTGAATTCAGAAATTTAAAGTGCTAAAGCAGCTAAGTGGCAGAACCAGGCCTCGTCCCCAGTATAGCCCTAATCCAAGGCTGGTTTAACACTCAGTCCAGTTAATCACTGGGAGAACAGAGAAACAACAGATGATCAACTTGTGCACACAGGTGCTCGCAGAAACGCAGATGTTTCAAGAAAAAAAAATCAGTATATGTGAATAGGAATTGCTCAAAGACTAAGTGTGCTTGAAGGAGTGTGCGAGTTAAAGCAGGCAGAAAGAAGATCACGATCCGAGGAGGAGCCTGGAACCGAGGCAGAGACTGGAAGCAAATAGATGAATCAACAGGGACAGGGTCAGGTGATGGATTTGCAGAATGGACAAGACCAAAGGAAACTTCTAAAAACCTCGGGCATTGACTAATGATTTGATAAGTGTATATAAGCCGTGCTGTGTCCCTTTGCTCTCTGCCACTCGCTGGGGCGGTGGCCCAGCTCTGAGGGGCGATTAAAGCAAACCCAGTGGTACCCACGTCTGTGTAAATTTCTCCTTTAACACTATATGTGAAGCATATGACAGAAGTGCTGGTAATCCACTGGTGTTGTGACTGTTGACTGATGTCCCGTGTTAGAATAAATACAAGTACAATGGCTAACAGGCCTCACGTGCATGAAGAACATGAGAACGGTGGTGCTGGGTCAATGGGTCTGTGCTTTTCTCTGGTGCTCTCCTTGCTACCACCTAGCACTCAGCTGGCAAGCTCATGGGCACAGCCAGGACCAGTCCAGCCTCTTGTTTTCCAGGGAGCCGATCACCACACATATGGGAAACAGACAGTAGAGAAGACCTAGTTCTTCATATCCTTTCCGTTGTTTTGCTAGAGAATCTAAAGTTTGATAGACCTTATTTTGTTTGTATTTACATTGGCACTTCAGTGGGTCCAGACTAAATGGCCACTCTCTACCTGACTGCTGCAAAAATTGGTTTGAGCCCTCAGTTAGTAACCAGCCATTGGTTAACTTCGTCTTTGAAATACAGCAACCTATGGTGGAATAGGAAACTGAGACAGTTAGGGACGTCGGTTGTATTTACTTGAAGGAGGTGGAAAATTTTCTAGGGAAATTTAATAGTGTTAGCATAAAAATCCTGTATGTGGCACATGAGCGACTGCTCTAGGCAAATGGCTTTTTAGAATTAGAAGCCATCCCTGCCTTAAGTGATGCATTTAGAAAAAGTCTCTATGTGAATATTAAGCTCACACAGCAAAGCTGCAGCTACCTGATAGCACAGTTTTTTTCCTGGTTTGGAGGATTTTTTTATTCACCTAAAACTTTCCAACGGTCGTCACTGCTAGTTTATTCCCTATATGACAAATAAGTAGTAAATGAAGGTGTTTTCATACAATGGAACAATCTGCATGCTTGCATTTTTTTCACAGCTGTTGCAAAGATGTACTTGAAACCCTGAAGAGCTTTTGCTTTTTATACTACTGAAAACCACACTACACAGCTTTTTGCAAATTTCCAGTCTGGAGAATCGCAGAGTAACTGTTCGTTTGTTTTCGTGAAAGAAAAAAACCCCAACACATATTCCTTTAGAGGCAATATTTTGCTGCAGATTTTAGTTCTATCTTTTCTATTTCATCTACCTCTTCTCCAGCTCAGAAAGGTCTACTTCTTTAGAAATTCTTTTCATTTGATGTGTTAGAATATCTCTGTGTAGTAGTCGAAAAGGAACTGGACCTGCCCTTTGTCTCACTCAATTCTCATTTCTATAATACATGCAGTTTTCCTTTACTTATTAAAGAAAATTACCAAATCCCATACAGCTACCTGGGATCATGGATCAATCTGAATATGCGTGGCCCAGCACTACTTTTTGCAACTGATCTAAAATTCTGTGCCAAATTCTATCATAACCCAGGAATGGAAATAATAGGGATGACGTACTTTGCATATCTTCTCTGCAGGTTGTTACGACCCGCTGCAAGTAAATAAGAAAAAATACAGGTAGTGGACATTTCTAAATAAACCTCTGACATCTGAAGAAGTCATTTTAATATCAGATTTATTCTCACCATACTTTCTGCATGGAAGACCAGAAGAATCGATGCTTTTAATACAATTTGTGCAGGAAAGCACTGGCAAAAATACTAGAGTACTTGTAATGTTTGTTCCTACACCAAACATGCTGAGGTGAGGCTTAAAAGCCCACCTGTGAATTCACATTTGCCGCAGTGCTGTTAGTAAAAGCTGTAACTATCCGTATTTTTTTGAGAATGCTTAAAATAAAACACAACCTAACTCTCAGTTATAGAACAGTGTAGCACAGCAAAGACGTTATCATCTAATTTTTTCATTATAAGATGTGGGTGCATAACCAGGAAGAACACTAACAATTATTTCTTAGTAAACCTTTCCAGCATAAAACCATTTAGTGGGGCAGTGCAAATCAGAACATACTCTGACTTTAACATGAAAGAACACTTCTGCTGTATAGGTAGACAAAAAAATTGACTTAGTGGGATATTTTCATTCTCCCAGTTCTGTTTCCTCTCCTTTCATTGTCCGTAACCTAGCTACCCAGTGATTTTTGGGGGACGTTAGGGTTAGCATAGATGTTAGGTTAGCTTTAGATGCTTTACATGTTAGAGATGCATTCCTCGTGATTCTGCTCCACGCACAAGAAAAAGCCCGGTTTGCCTTTGCCTGGAGCGGGACTCAGTATGTTTTCAAACAGTTTTCCGCAAGGATACAAACACTGCCCCACTATCGCTCACAATGCTCTGGCCACAGTCCTAGCATAGATCACCATTCCACCTGGCCTCACAGTGTATCGATACATCGATGGCATCCTCAGCGGGGCAGAAGGGCCAGAAAGCGTTACAGATGCAATGAAAAACATTTGGGCAACACTAACCAAGTTGGGACTGGAAGTCCCAGAGTCAAAGTGCCAAGGGCCAGCACGAGAAGTTAAATTCCAAGGAGTCTGGTGGGTTGCAGGAGCTGCCTCTCTTCCACCAGACACACTGGAAAAGAAAGAATCCGGGCACAATCCATCCAGTACGCTGGAACTACAACAAGTTCAAGGGACTGTGAAGTACTGGCATAACCATAGTCCTGCCTTTTCCGTCATTGCTCGTCCCCGGTAGAATTTGTTATAAAAGGGAAAATCATGGCAGTGGACATCTCATCAGCTCTGTGGTACCGTCAAGTTCCCCTTCCTGCAGGAGCATAACAGAGCCTGGCCGCGGGCTCTCCACTCCGCTCCAGCCCCCGTTACCCCTGTCAGCACGTGCTGAGGTTGCAGGCTGCGCTGCTTAGGGAGCCATGGCAACACACATTTAGGATGGTGAATGCCGGCCATCCTGAAAGCCACAGCTGTCTCTTACCCTAAAAAGCTTCCTGTAATACTATGCTTCTCTGAGGTCCCACTTTTCTCAAATTGCCCCCACCCCAAAGCAATTTCCCCACAGGGTCCCTAAGCAAGGCAGTAGAGGAGTGGCTCTCTCAAACTCCCTCCCAGCCCTGCCCTGGCTGAAAGAAGGCAGAAAGAAGCCTTCAAATGAGGGAAGTTCTGGCTGCAAGAGAATACAAGCTGACCAGGTCTTGGGATCCACTGACATCAACAGAAATTTAGGAGAAAACTCCCCTTTCACATGAAACTCAACTCCCAAACCAAAAAACAGTTGTGATGGGAAACTATGGTGGGGGTGGTAAATCAGCACTGAGGGCAGGAAAGCATCAGCAGCATGGGAAACCGTTGAGTTGGGAAGTTGTTCTGTCATTAAAAGTCAAACCGTCACAACGCTGGCTGACCCAGGTGCTGGCATAATGATCGCCATGGAGATGGAACCCCAGAACACTGTGTGCCCCAACAAACGCCACACTGGCCAACTGCCGCGGCACAGAGCAGCACGCTCCTCGTGGTGCTCCTGCCCTCCGGGTAACCCCCAACCAGCTGTGCCGGCCAGCATCTCACCCCATCACCCCCCTTTGCTTCTGCCCACAGAGAGGTTCCCCCTCCAGCTGCTGACAGGACCAGAGGTGCCCGGCATGAGCTTCACCACCCTGACCATGCCGCCACCAGTCACTGCTGGTGTGCTGCCCTCTGTCCCAGGGCTGCTGATCACCGTTCGGCCTTCCCAGCTCCACATTGTCACCCACCAGCCCGCCCTGGCAACCTGGCAGGGGGTGCAGGGGCCCCTGGGGGACTCGGGGCAGGTCGTGCAGCTGCCACACGTGCTGCAGCTCCCCAGCGGTGTGCAGCTGCCCCCTCTGCCTGCTCCTTGTCCCCCTGCCTATGGCCGGGGACAGCAAGTGGTGATGTGGACACTTGTGCCCCACCAGCCAGTGGGGCTGGGCCCATGGGACGTGGGCCAGGGGCAGCCCCTCTACCCTAGGGGCTGCACTGTGCTGAACGTCCCTGCCCATGCTGGGCCCCTGCCACCCCAACACCCTGCGGCTCAGCATCGCGTGCAGGTCTCCCCTGTGCTCCGCACCCATCCTGGCAGCGCCCAGAAGCTGTTGGAGGCCTTTAACAACGACGTGGTGGCCAGTGAGGATGGCGTCCCTGCTGCCACCCCCTGCCAGCCCGCCCTGGATATGCTCTCTGGCAGAAGCAGGACCAAGCACCAAGGTGAGGTCTGCAGGGTGGCAGAGCCCATAGGGGTGACCTGCACCAAGGAAGGCTTGCATCACCCTGGGGGTGGCTTGGCTTCGTTTGCTTTTTCAGAAGTGGTGACCACCCCGCCAAGCCCAGAGAGTCTCCTGGACCTGCCCGAGCTGGGGCCAGATGCCTTCAACGAGGCCTTTCCTGAGCTGGCAGAGGACAACCTGCAGTTTCAGGATGAGCATTCGTCCGCCATGGACAGCAGTGACCCGCTCGCCTGGCTCTACAGCATCCTGGAGCTCTCTGAAGTTCTCAGCGGCTCCTGCTTGACCACCCTCCTCAACAAGTTCCCGGAGTTCTCAGAGTAAGTGGCAAAGGGTGGCTGCTCCAAGGAGCAATCGCTGGCGGCAGGGCTGGGGGACAGCGAGGACACCGACCGTGGTGTCCCTGATGTCCCTGTCTTGACCACCACCCTCAACAGGATCCCTGACCTCTTGGAGTGCATGATGGAGGGCAACTGTCCCAAGGACCAAGTGGTGGCCGCAATGCAGGAGGACACCAACCCCTCCTGGCAGAGGGTGGCAACATCCCCCTTGCTGGACGCCAAAGGCAAGCAGGGTGGGCTGGCAGCGGTCTTCCCCACCCGGCTGCCAGAGAGCCCCATGGAGCCCTCTCAGGAGGGTCCTATGGACACTTCAGAGGAGAGCCCCTTGAAGGGATGCCCAGAGGGTCCCCACAAGGGTCTCCCAGAGAGTCCTCAGCAGATCCTGCTGAAGAGTCCCCTGGCCAGCCCCCCGACTGCACCCCAGCATCATCCGCCCCGCATGGCCCAGCTGGTGGAGGAGGTGCTGCAGAGGCAGCCCCGGGTCATTCTGACCCACTTGCCACCACCACTGGGCATCTCCTCCTGCCGGGTGGTGCCCAGATCAGGCAAGGCTGCTGGCAAACAGGCCAAGCGCCCCACATCGGCTGACACCCTCGGGATGCCAGAGATGTCCCCATGGGGCAGCATGCCACCCAAGAAGAGGAAGAAGATGGTGGTGTGCCCAGTGGCAAAAAGCTCCAAAACCCTCTGGGAGGGGAAGCCACACAGGGATGCCACGGCAGTGGGCTGTAGTGGGGAGCAGGGGGGCAGCAGCAAGCAGAGGCCATCCAATAGCGACTATGTGCCCACCAAGCGAGCCAGAACCCTGAGGAACACCAGGAGACAAGGTGCTCCACGCTGCCCCAGTCGCCCTTGATATATTGATAGAGAAGGTGTGGAGCACAGATCCCTCTGACGTGTGACCTGCACCTGCCCACTGCAGCCCCGGCCCTCTACCAGATCTGTCTTTCTTAATTCATTAAAGGTTTGACGTTCCTTGCACAGTGCCTCTGCCTGCGGTCATTCGCGCAGCGGGAGATGAGGGTTAATGCAGCCCCTGCCACATGCAGAGACCTGACGCTCCACCTTCCCCTCTGGCTCCACCTTCCCCTCTGTCGAGGTGACACCTCCACCGAGCTGACCCACTCTCTGAAGTATTTACAAATGAAGGGACTTCTCATCAAGGGAGGCAGCCTTGGCAGGGGTGAGAAACAAAGAGCAGGTAGTGAAAAGAGCACCGTTATCTAAGTTGCGCAGGAAGAAGACTTCCAATGAGGAAAGTTCTGGCTGCAAGAGAACACAAGCTGATCGGGTCTTGGGATCCACTGACATCAACAGGAAATGAGTTTAAAATAGGACAAAGATAATGGTGGCAGTGGGAGATGGGGACCTCTAACTGAAATAGTTCTGCCCCAAAGAGGCCAAAATCCCACTTGGGGAGCATGCGTAGTCCGTAAAACACTTCAGCAGTGCTACTGAGGATGCGTACGCGTTTGCATTAGAAGCGAGAAACCAGTCACCAACCCTGTGTATGACACATGACCATGCAACGTGCGGCGCTCTGAGAAAGGCCCCGAACCCCTTCTCAGTGTTCCAATTGGACCTAAAAACTTTGCACGCACTTTTTAATTGCTGCCCCCGAAGCGATTTCCCCACAGGGTCAGTAAGCAAGGGGGTGGCGGAGTGGCGCTCTCAGACCCCCTGCCAGCCCTGCCCTGGGCGCCGGTGCCTCCGGCCCTGCCCCAGCAGACGTTGCTGCGCTGATGGAGGGGCTCCCTCCCTCTCCACTGCATTTGCAAAGGGAGTGGCTGGCTCACCCTTTGCTGCCCACGCAGCCAGCCCTCACCTTTAGCTGCTGTCATTCCCAGGGGCGCCGGCTCTCTCCCAGCACCCTCACACCTTCTCCCTGCGACACTGCGAGAGAAGCGTTCGCCAGGCACACGGGTGCCGTCACTGCCCTGCGCAGCTGCGCACCCCAGACTGGCCCTGCCTGACTGCCTCCCTCACCAAGCACCTCCACCTCCACAGTCTCAAGCTCCATCCCTTTAGACGGAAAGGGGGTCACTTTATTGAGAAGTAACTGTTCCTCATGAGGAACACAGTCTCTTCAGGAGGCAAAATACTTTAATAGCACTTAGAAACAAAGCTGGGGTATCTGGGGGGCCACCTCACCACTACTCCAAACAATGTGCCCTTCGTGGAGAAAAACTGAAGAGCTAGACAGTTTCCAGAGGACAGCAAAACCTGACCTGCTGAGAGCTTAGGACAGTGCACGTCATGTTCTTCTTCACACTTGGTGCACGTTTGAAAGCTGCGAGATGATGGTAAATTACTTCCTTCAGAGAGGACAGCAAGACACTGTTGCCAACTCAGCTTAGGGTTTTTTGGCTTTTTTCTCTGGTTGGCTAAGCAAAGAAACGGAGGCAGTTTCGAAGTGCGCAGAAGCACAGCTGCAGACATAATTCCTGCTGTCACGCAGGCAGCAGGAGTGAACTTCATCCCTTTGGGTCCTTTTGAGAACACCAAGCACCCAGATTGTGCTGAAGGATGCTTTGTACATAGGGGACCCTCGGAGAGAAGCAGACATGTCCAGTCTTATTCCCTGGGAAAGTGCCCTGACA
This sequence comes from Falco naumanni, assembly GCF_017639655.2. Taxonomy (NCBI): domain Eukaryota; kingdom Metazoa; phylum Chordata; class Aves; order Falconiformes; family Falconidae; genus Falco; species Falco naumanni. The sequence continues at coordinate 29,630 of NW_024427573.1, forward strand.
CTGTCCTGCCTCTCAGGTGGCGTAGGACAATTGAAATACAGGAACTTATTAGTAAGCATGGGCTAATTCCTGGCCCACTGTGATGCTAACAGTAGCCCACAAATCTCTCAACTAGTTTTGCTCAGCCTGTATTTATGACAGTTACATTGCTCTATGTTGTGGGGGAAAGCAGGTGACACAGCTTGCCCCCTTGATGCACAGGGCTGCGTTTCAAAGGACTACGACAATCCCAGAAGAGCACAGCATAGAACAGCTTATACGTAATTAAGTATCACATCACGAAACATACTGCATGCATCTATCCATAAAAATGGGGTTTATGTAGGCACATGCAAAATAGGTCTGCTGCTCAAAACCCAGCAAATCCTGATTTAAAAAATCATATACTGAAATGTAAGACGACATACCTTTGGATTTGTCTCTAAATCCTCATGTCGATGTAATTCCTTCACTGCCATCTGAAATCGTTCAGCTTAAGGCACTTTCCACGTCAAGCAAAGAAAGCTCAACTCAGAAGGGAAAGATCCTTCTTGATGGGACGCATCATCTGTGACAACCAGACACCTTCCCGCCCACTGAAACATAGCAGCCCAGTTAAAAGCAGGTTTTAAATTCCAAGTGGAGAGGTGCAAAGTTTGAAAACTACAGGACATTCTCTTCCTAGCACAAAATAATCAACTTTTTCCCACTTCTCTGCAAACCTTAACCCCAGTGTTTTGTGTTTTTCACACTGCAGCACAGAAAGCCAGTACCCACAGCTGCACAAGGACTTCCAGTGCCACTGTGCAAAGCATTGAGGAGTCTGGGCTCAGTCTTGGCAGTACAGGAGTGATCCACCTCAAATGCACTGCACAGTCTGCACCTGGGGGTATCACAGGTCAATAGTTAATCACCGCTTTTCCTCCCAGTAACAATAAAAAGAGAAAAAAAGAAAATCTCCTTACATCCATGGCTCTTCTTTACAGGCTAGAGGTTTATGGAAGTGATGACCCATTTCACCCAACATTCAAGACACCTTTTGAACAATTTTCAGAACTGTCCCCAAACCCCCAGATCTTACACAACAATCAGTCCAAAGAAAGTACAGAGGTCTCTGCGCTACTGGACACATGCAGGAACACTTGTGTTTACTGGACACCTTTGTAAGGGGAAAAGGCATTACACCAGCGTACCAGATCCTTGCCCAAAAGACTTTTCAAACCACCTGTTTGTTGACGCAGTCACTGCACTTCAACCCTTCCACCCACGACAACATCCTCTCAGGGGGCAGACTTGCCTGCTCTTGATCACAGAATCAGTCAGCAGAGTTCATATTGAACCAAGCTAAAAACTGGGCCCAACCTCTACGTTCACGGTTGGGATACACGGCTCCTATCACAGGGCTCACATGGCAGTCCCACCTGGGTTACGTATCTGAAGTTGCATTTCCCACGGGTCAAATATTCCTCTTCACATTTGCCTTGAAACTGAGGGCTCATGGTCAGCGAGAGAAGAGAGTTCCTTGCCTCCTGTGCAGTCAGGTCACGTTCCCCTGCTAAAGGCAGCCTGCTCAGGCCTCCCATTTGTGTACAATCTGTTAAAAGAGTAAAATCAAGTCTGAAGGTTATTCATTTGCTTCCTTAAACATTCTACCATTTGCAGCATTCGGCCCCCAGAAGACGACTTCTGACATAGCAACTTCTCCAAGCAACCTGCTATAAAAGCCAGGTCAACAGAATCACCAACAGCCAGGTCTGTACCCTTGGGGAGACACTTTCAAAGCTCTTTGGAGGATCGCACTGGATCTGTGTGCTTTAGACCCCACTGCGTGGATTTACTGTTTTACTGGCAAAGGTTTTACGTACCACACGTGAACATCTTCAAATCACCTACTGTAATGGTCTCATGCATAAACAGACACAATGATCCTCTAATATCACACATGAAGAACTCAATGGATGCTCCCACCAAGGCAGTGGTTCCCTTCTGTAGCCACTGAACAAGCAAAAGGATGGATCAGAACGACATTATCAAGCTCTGAAGCAAAACTTCTGTCTTCCTTTAGCTGTAATTTAGAGCTTCATTGAGTGCTGAAGAGTGTCAGCCTGACGGCTCTGAAGCATGAAGAGCTTGATCCTCTGTGCCAGAACCACACCGGCACTGGCCACACAAGCTGCCTGCGTACTTGCAGGGTCAGGGTCCGGGTCTGGGTCAGGGTCTTTACTGCCCTGCCACCGCTACACAGAAGTGAGGAAAGTGAAATGGAGATAGAAGTGTTCGTTTTCAACGTAGTTGATGCTGGCAGCTTCTTGCCTCCAGCACTCCTGCACCTCAGGAGCCTGGGAAATGACAACAAATGTGGTAGTTTCTGAAAATAACATTTGCCTAACACACCACAGCGTAGCACTTCCGTATGCCCACGCCACACCTCTGGCTCCCAGCTGCTCTCCTGTGCTTCCCTTTAGCTACCTGGGAGGCACCTTTTCCATCTCCTCAGATCTCAGAACACCCAACTCATGGCTCTAACATTCTTCCCCTTCCTCTCAACATCTTCCTGGTGGTCTCAGCTTTCTGCCCTCCAGATTAGGGCCTTATCATAACAGGACAAGGATAGCACTGGGGTTTTTTTCTGTAAGGAAGCCAAATACTCTTTATTAAAATATAAAAATTAAGAGGAAGGGAAAAGCCAAAATGGCAGCCAAGTGGAAGTTTCATTTGGTGCTCAAACCACCTGAATACTTCTGCTGCAGCTGCAGCCGAGAGCTGGCCCTTAGATACCTGATCAGGATAAAGCCCCAAATCCTGCCGCTAAGGTTTCAAATGACAAAATAACATCATCTAAGGGAAGGCAAAATGCATAAACACAAACATCGCCGTATGTTTACAGGGCCTTCACAGCACAGTGGTTCTCTGATGGCACCCAGAACTTAGCACTATGAAGAATTACAAAGGTCAAGTGCTATTTATAAGCAATGCACCCTTAAATCAACACTAGTGACAAAAGAGCCAAGCACTTGACTTGCAGAACGGCAGGTGATTCGTGACTTTCTCCACAGCTTCTACTACTGATGAAGCTTACAACCACCTCACCATTTGGGAACGACATCCGTTGCTAGTGTTGCTCTGGTTGGAAACTCAGCACGCTGGCACGTTCATTCCTTCAGAGCCAGAAGGAATTTGTCATTACAGGAATTCTCATGCCACTGAACTGGCAGCAAGGTACACAAGCCTCTTAATCCCTTTTTATACTTCTACGCTTGTGCCATAAAACCATTCTCCACTCTCCATCTCACCACCTCTCCAAGCAGAAAAGTCCCATCTGCCACACACTTGTCACAAACTACGTAGGATATGACACAGGTTTCAAATACATCAGAAAGTATCAAATCAGAAACTTTAAAACATAAAAGAAAATTAAAAAAGGTGGCAGTGGGAAATTATTTTCTACCTTGACTGTTAGGTTCACAAGCTGCTAGTAGTTAACATTAACGGCTCACTATTTCAAGGTCATGATGGCAACAGCTCTGCCATGTGTGGATATCAGCGAGAGAATTGCTGCCTTGCACCAGTTCAGGTGCTCCACCTATACCTTGTCACAGATTTTTTTTTTTTTTTTTTTTTTTTTGTTTTGTTTTAAATGCTTATCAGGGTAGGATCTGCCTACCAAGACCAGATTTTAAGTGAAGTTACATTATGCTGCTCTTGATTTAAATACAGCAAGATAGCTCCACTGCTACATTCAGCCACAAGAACGTAAACACCTCCAGCTTCATAGACACCCATACACTATTTTTGTAAGGAACAAATGACTAAACATGGAACAACACTATGAAAAAGCAAAAGAATGCACACAATCAGCATTTCCCTATTTGGACCAAAACCCGAACATCTCTAACAGCAGATAAGTCTGAATTAAAAATCAACCACATCCAGATCCCAAATGGGGTAGAGGTTATTGTATGCCACAGACCCGGACTTGACTGTTGAAGGAAATCACGCACTACGGAAAATTTGAGGTGGTTCTGCGGAAGTTTAACTAGAGCCTTGGCAACTTCACTTGGGACATGAAAGGTACGTGTGCTACAGTACCACCCGCAATAAAGGAAACTAGTCTTGCAGTTTGAGTTCAACACCACATCTGCAAACCAAATGAGGCTGCTACATTTGAGGAACACTGATGGAAACCTCACCTGCCATCCCAAAGTTATGCTACGGCATTTCTTCCCTTTTTGCCACCTTCCTCAGCCTTGGTACATCTTTTGCAGAATCTGAAGCAAGGGCCCACAGCTTCTGTGGTTGGTTTCTTGTGCGGCGCCAATAAGACCCAACACTCGCCTTCATAAATGCATCCGTACACTAGGCAAGAAAAGGAAAATTACCAGTCACGACACTGTACTGCCCACAGGGCAACAGAGTGCCCCACTTGTAAGAGGATTGAAGACAGTAAATTACCCTCAAATATCTTCATGAACAAGCACAGTTTAATCATGTGCTTTTAATCTGACCACCGACACAATCTAACAAGAAGACACATTAAGGGAAGCAGAGCTGTAGTTAAAAAAGTGGGGCTTCTCTTTCCTCTCCTGAGGGTTTACCATCCAGAGCTGGCTGAAGTTCTGAACCTGTAAACCGCTCCCCCATGCTTGTATGCTCGCTCTGGGAAACAAAGACTGCTGTTTGAATGCTTTTGCAGGTACAATCTTTCTTTACTTTTGAGTTGGAATGAAATGAAAAACTGCCATCCGTCCCTCTTATGGCACAGAGACACATGTATGTTCCATGCACATGCCTGCCCAGAAACGCATGCAGAGGGAAACCATCCCTTGGGTATCAAACACAGAAACAGCACTGAAAACCTTGACTTCTGAGAGTCCCTGCAGCGTTCTCCCAGGTCAATACACAGCACGCTTGTGGCAGGATCACCACTGCGTGTGGGTCACTTGCTTTCATTTCCATCTTCATCTCTAACCTGGCACTTGCCACCTCCAGAATGCAGCATGCATAAAAGCAATTCCGTTTACTACAAGCACAGCACCGTGTGAACCTTCTGCATGAAGCCCGGTATTTAAAGAAATTGCTATAAAGAATAAAAATCTGCTGGCACCACTGACACACAGACACGCTGTGTTTTCTGAACAGGGCCGATACATTAAACCTGCAAACTAAGGACTGGGACAGCTCACTCCTTGCCCCTCTTCTTTTGCCCTCAGGCTGGTGCAGGAGCTCCTTTCACCAGAGCAGGCACACCACAGACACAGCCTCACCAGGGGAAGGGTGGGGAGGGGATAAGGGCAGAGGGGGAAAGGAAAGACCCACAGAAGCAGCTTTGCCGCCCACTGCCAAAGTCACAAGCCGCTCACGGATCCCGTCCCCTCGCCCTGCCTGTGCTGGTCTGTGCCTCTGTCCCCCTTCCCGCCCCTCCGCTCCTCTCCCTAGCCCTCTCTCCTGCTGCTGATCCTGCATTCCCTGCGGCACCCCCCTGCCCCTCTGTCCCGCTCCATCCCTCTGCCCGCTCCTCACCAGTCCCTGTCCTTTCTCTATCCCTGCCCAGCTCCTCCCGCTCCCCCTGCCCCTCTGGCAGCCTCCTGTGCCTCTCCGGCCACCCCTCCGCCTTGACTCACTCCCTGCTGCTCGGTGCCTCCCTTCCCCTCGTCCCTGCCCCACCGGGGCTCTGGGGCCGCGGCCTGTGCTTGGGCAGCCCTGGGAAGGGGCCATGGGGCCTACAGGGCCCGGGCTGGGGGCTGGTGTCCCCCGAGAGCCCGACTGCAGGGCAGGGATGTCCCATGGCCTGCTGGGAGAAGGCGTGCCCCAGGGCATGCTGGGAGCTGTAGGCCCAGGGTTGCCCCATGGCCAGGTTGGTCCCGGGGCATGCTGGGAGCTGTAGGCCCGGGGCTACCCCATGGCCAGGTTGGTCCCGGGGCATGCTGGGAGTTGTAGGCTGAGGGCCACCCCATGGCCAGGTTGTTCCCAGGGCATGCTGGGAGCTGTAGGCCTGGGGCCGCCCCATGGCCAGGTTGTTCCCAGGGCATGCTGGGAGCTGTAGGCCCAGGGCCACCCCATGGCCAGGTTATTCCCGGGGCATGCTGGAAGCTGTAGGCCCGGGGCCGCCCCATGGCCAGGTTATTCCCGGGGCATGCTGGAAGCTGTAGGCCCGGGGCCGCCCCATGGCCAGGTTATTCCCGGGGCATGCTGGAAGCTGTAGGCCCGGGGCCGCCCCATGGCCAGGTTGTTCCCGGGGCATGCTGGGAGCTGTAGGCCCGGGGCCGCCCCATGGCCAGGTTGTTCCCAGGGCATGCTGGGAGCTGTAGGCCCGGGGCCGCCCCATGGCCACGTTGTTCCCAGGGCATGCTGGGAGCTGTAGGCCCAGGGCTGCCCCATGGCCACGTTGTTCCCGGGGCATGCTGGGAGCTGTAGGCCCGGGGCCGCCCCATGGCCACGTTGTTCCCGGGGCATGCTGGGAGCTGCCATTGCCCACCCTCAGCCTCCTGGCAGCGGTGTTGGGCTGGGCAGGCGCAGCCTGTGCTGGGGCTTTGGCCCGGCTGAGGGGACCTGTGGCCGGCCGTGGGGCGAGGGATGCCCCTTGGGCTGGCACAGGGGTGTCTGCTGCCTGCTGGCTGCCCGGGGGTTCTGTGGGGAGGTTCCAGCCCCCCGCTGTGCCAGGCCCCGGGGCAGCTGGAGTCAGGCCTGGCCGGGGCAGCCCTGGGGGTGAGCTGAGAGCTAAGGAGGGAAAGAGGCGCCGGCAGGTGCCCCGGGCACAGGCACCGGGCACCCCGACTCGCAGAGCCCCCTGGAGCTGCCCCGGCGTCTGTAGGTCCTGCAGGAATAGGGCTAGCGTGTTTTTCTGCTGACTCCGGCAGGGCTCTGGCTACACCTGTCCTGCTGAGGGACTGGGAACATGCAGCTGCCTGGGAGAGTCACCAGCCAGAGTATGAGTGCTCCAGCCTTCTTTCCCTTGCTGGAAAACACTTCATTTTTAAATACGGCCTCTCAGCGGCGAGATCCAGGCAGTCGGGATTGCTTCCTGTAGGGAGCAGGCTGGTGACTGGAGGCTGCTGCCTTCAGTGGCAGAGCTGGATGCTTCTCCTCGCTGACAGGACTAAGTTATAAAGAATCACTCGGAGAGGCTGCAGCTAAAGCAGTGATTAACTCGACCTATTGAATAAGCTCAGTAAGGGGTGGCAAGCTTTCTGAGGCACCTGGGCTATACCGATAGATGAGGGTAGTGGGGTAACGGTGTGTTGCCTTCAAGACCACACAGCACAGAGAATAAATGAAGGTCTATAACCACACGTAGAGTACAGGTGCCCCAGGAAAGTTCAGCTGAAGTTCACCAGGTTGTTGACCACCAACGATCTCTAAAGACCCCAAGAAAGGCCCCCAGGAACAAAGTGACATATGCAAGTGCCTTATGCATACGTAAATAATTTTGAGGAAGTAGTTAGTGCAAAGTACATCTTCCCATCTGAACATGCTCAGAAAGGACCCTGAGGGGCTGGGTATTGAACGGTGGAGTGCGTTGATGGGTCATGGCATGTTTTTTTTCCTTCTCACACAAAATTCATTTTGTTTTGTGGGTAAGCAAAACTGCATATTGCAATGTGTTTCCTTGATTGGCAGTTTTTGCATAACATGTGGGATCTCCAAACCTGCAAACCTGTTCTGCAAACGTGTTATGCAGTTTAAACCCTGGTGCCTGAAAACCCCAACAAGGACACATGCCTGGAATAAGGGTTCGCAAGTCTGGGGTATACCATGGTTCTGTTCCACGATTCGCAACAAATCGTTCACGAACAATTCCTGAGCGGAGTGTTCTGATGGGGTGGGGGACTTATTCCCATGTTTCAACTCTGTTATCTAGTTTGGACAAAAATGTTTAAGGCACCAAGGCCATACCCCATTTATTAGCCATTTGAATATGCCAAGCTGGGGATAACATGACTTTCTATTTGTGGTGTATGGATTCACCGTGGGGTCTCACTACATACTAGTTCCCCCCTTTGCAAGGGGCACAGATCCCCTGCCCAGTAGGCAGCTCATTGAGGGGCCCACCAGGACCTTCTCTGCCAAGCTTCTTTCCAGCAAGGTGGCCCCTGCCTGTGCTTGTTCCTCCTGGGCTTGCTCCTCCCCAGGGGCCGGAGCTGGCACTTGTTGGACCTCATGAGGTTCCTGCTGGCCCCTTTCTCCAGCCCAGCCCGGTCCCCACCTGCCAGCACAACCAGTGTGGTACCAGACACCCCCACCCCCCATTCTGTGGGTGCCAGCAGTGCCCAATGCCAGACCATCCCCACTGGGTTCAGGCACTGAGGGTGAAGCAGCCCCAGCTGCGGGACGGATGGATGAGCTCCACAGGTAGATCCATGGATAGAGGAAAGATTGAACATTTCAGATGAGGGGGCAGGCCAGGGGGGTCCCAGCCCTGCACCCCACCAGCCGCTCACTGGCAGGGGAACCCATTGCTCTTGTGGGAGCAGCGCTGCCACCACGGGGGCTTGCAGAAACGGACACAATGGAGCCGGCAGTGGCATCTCCACCAAGCCTTTGGGCAGCCCCACAGGCGGGAGCAGCCCTCCTGCAGGCACAATCCTGCCCAGCACGGTCCTGAGGCTGCCTGCCCACGTGCCCTGCCCACGGGGATATGGTGCCGGGGACTGGGGTCTGCTGGGGTCCTCCTGCCCGGCCCCACGTGAATGGTGCTGCCCAGGCCCATGGAGCTGATTCTGTCTGGAGTCATGGGGCTCCTCTTCCTCATCCCCATTGGGCTCCTTCTGCCCACCTGCGCAGGGCTGCTTCTGCTTGGCCCCGTGTCCTCCCCTTGGTCTTTGTCCCCATCTGCCATCTTCTCCATGTGCGCATCTGCCCCCAGCAGCTCCACTCTAAGGCCCTGGGGAAACCCTCTGGGCTCCAGCAGCCCTGGATAGAGCTGCTCCTCTTTCCTGCTGCTCCTCTTTCCTGGCGGGGGGGAGGGAGACAACTGTGGGGTGGTGTTGTGCGTGGTGTGTGTCCCACTACAGACCGCCTCTTGCCACTTGGCCATCATTACTTGCAGAAACTTTTGGTACTGCCTGGTCACTATGAGGGTGCCCTGGATGATGCAGATGAGCTCCTCAGTGAGGTTCTGTGTGACCGTGGCCATGGCTGAGGGGCTGCCGGGGGTGGCTGCACATCGATGGGGCTCTACGCCCTGTCCCTGCCATCCAATGGGGAACTCCTCATGCTTTGGCATCCCTGCCATCCACAAGGAATTCCTCTTCTGGCAGCTCCAGGGAGAGGCCCTGGCCAAGGGCGATTCCCAGCTTCCCACTGGCACCCAGGTTGCCCTGATGGACCAGGAAGGTGCAGAGCCGGGCAGTGCCACTGGCTCTGCCATCACACCAGGCCAGTGGTGTGGGACACAGTAGAGGGAGCCCGGGGTAGAACGGCCAGTGCATGACAGGGAGGGCAGCAGGGCCTGTGCAGGCTGGTGCTCCCTCCACAGAACATCTGCACTCGCCCTGCAGTGGAGGATGGGGAAGAGAGAGAAGGCTGTTGCCCTGCAGTGCTCATGCACATCTGCAAGCCCACATGTGGAGGTCCAACTTCTGTTAGGGAGGACTGGCAGGTTTCTTGGACAGGCACTGGGAGGGCAGTCAGATGTTGTGTTGCCTGAAGATCCTGACTTCTTCCTCATCCAAAGTGCCAGGAGTCACAGAATCACACGATGGTCAGGGTTGGAGGGAACCTCTGGAGATTATCTAGTCCAACGCCCTGCAAAAGCAGGCTGTGCTAGAGCAGGTTGCACAAAATCCTGTGCAGGTGGTGCTGGAATGTCTCCAGAGGCCTCTCTGGGCAGCCGGTGCCAGTGATCTTAAGCCGGAGTGCTGTGCGAGGGTCCCTGTGCTGGTGGGGGGCAGTGCCTGGACTAGCTGCAACGTCAAGGCACTGCAAAGGGGCAGGGAGACGATGAGCACAACAAGCCCATGCCACGCTCCCTGCCTCCCTACATCACAGTGCCTGTGCCCAGGTCCCTCACAGCTGTGGAGGCCACCTGGCCCTGGTCACCCTCTACCCTGGGGTACGCTGGAGCTGTCTTTGCCCTGGAGCTGTCTTAGGCTCGCGCTAGTCCACCCAGGTGGACTAGCCTCCTGAGACCTTCCTTGCACCCCAGACCCCTCTGCAGAGCCTCAAGCACTCAAAGGAAGCCCGCTGGACTGGGGGCCTGCCCCCCTAGACTCGACCATTCCCCTTGAGTCCCCACAGCACTCCTCCATAGGTGTCTGTAATGCCCCAGAGCCTTCTGTTGCTCAACTAGCCAGACCTTGGGAACCCTCCCGAGGCAGTCATGGTGACCCAGGCACTCTGTTTGTCCCCCAGTCCCTCTGGCCCCCTTAGCACCTCTGTACTCTGCATGGAAACCTTCCTGAGTGCATCATGGTGCAGGGACGTGGCAGTGCAGTAAAAGCAGATACTGTGGTGTCGCTGGGGTGCCCGGAGAACTACAGGGAGGTCAGAGCTGGGACCACCCATCCCATGCCCTCTCCTCGCTGCCAATCAGTTCTACTTGGGAAAGACACCCTGGGTTCAGGCTTCTTGTTCCAGCTTTATTGAATTGCAGCCGTTCTCTGGAGAAGAGCTGCACCTCTGCCTGGCTTAGCAGCACCAGCAGCACAGTGATCGCAGGGTGCATTGTGATGTTTGCGGCACCCTTGGAGTGCTCAGGATGGAGGTGGTCTGGGCTGCCAGGGAACAGATGGAGGGTCCACTGTCTTCCTCCAAGGCCTGAAGGGCTGTGATGGAAAGAAACGGAGCAGAGATGAACTGCCGTGTCTGCGAAAACCACCAGGCATCCCCTCCAGCCCATGCTCCCTACTCCCTGCTGCAGATCTCAGCCAGCTTCTCCTCCCTTTGGTCCCTCAGGAGCTGCCCAGCAAGCCCTAGGGACAGAGCTTCATCAGACCCCCCACTCCCCAGCGTGCTCCCAGCAGCACAGCCCCCAGCTCAGCTGGCTGGGCTGCACGCCCTCCTCCCCCTCACTGGGCTGACCCCAGGGAAGAGCAGTAGCTGAGGCCGGTGGGACTGAGCAAGGCAGCCACCAAGCCCACCTGCATGGTCAAGGGTGGGAGAGAGAGGCCAAGGCCCTGCACGGGGCAGCCGAGGCTCTGGCAGCCACAGGGCTGCTCCTTGCTGCCGGTGCAGCGGCGGGACTGGGGCTGGGCTGCCAAAAGCGGGACCCTGGGGGCTGTGGCTCACCGATGAACCTGACGGCCGTTGTTCGCAAGGTGGCCTGAGCATCCTTCAGGTATGGCAGGCTCTGATTCAAGTACTCTTCGGTCCTGCGCCTGTCCCGCCGTAGCTGGAGAGAGCACAAGGGTATGGGGTGTCACACAGCCTGCCCAGCTGGCCGGAGCAGTCCCGCCTGCCAGCCCCCGCCGCTGCCCAGAGCCCTCCCTCCCGCTGGGTGCGGGGAGAGGGGTGTGGAGAAGAGCCCTTGGGGCTCTCTTCTCGAGGACAGGGAACAAGGATGCAGCTCCAGGCTGTGGGCTGCGGGCTGCAGCAGGGCAGGTGAGGCACAGCTGCAGAGCGCACAGGGCAGACCCGTGGGGCAGCGCTCCTCCAGGGGTTGTCCTCACCAAGCCCTCTGCAATCCTCCATGTCTGATGGCTCTGCAAAGGTTTTTGAGCTTTTTCCACTTGAGGAGCTCTGCTGCAGCGAGGAGGGCTTCCCTGGAGGCCTCAGAACAGCAGAAACTGGGAGGCGGCACCACGGCCTGGGGAAGGAGACCTGGCATCTCCCTGCCTTTTCCTTTCTTCCTGGGGTCATCCTGCCCTTAGGAAGCTGGGAGGTACCCTGGCCCAAACATCTCAGGTTTTCATCCCTACATCACTGCTTAGCTTTGGAATCTGTGCCTTGGCCATGCTGTGGATTTGGTCGCTCATGTGAAAGATGAGAGGGAACAAGCCCATTTCCACTTTTGTCTTCACCTGCCTCTTGTTTTTCCTCACCACAGTCTTCATTAGGTCTCTGAAGAGGCTGATGGAGAGCTCTCTCAGCTCGCCGAAGCCCTGGCAGAGAGAAGCAGAGTAGTACTTGTGTCCTTGTAGGTAGCTGTCCCCGACCAGCGCCTGCCTGCCCACGAGGCTTGGGCTCCCCCATCAGCCTTACTGCAGCAAAGAGGGGCAGGAGCTTCTCCATCAGCTGGACAGCGATGGGGCTGGCCTTTGTCCTCCTCAGGTGACCCACGACGTTTCGTGCGACCGCCAGGGACTTCATCTTGATATATCCACAGTGCACATCACACCAGTGTCTCCGCTCGTGTGACTACGTCCTCAAACTGCTGTTTTTTCTCACCACTGGCCAGTACTCGCCCCATTGATGACACAGCCAATGAACACACCAACCATTTTCACAGTGAGCCTGTCAGTAGCACCTTACCATTCCTGGCGATCACCTTCACCTCCACCAAAGGCCCTCATGGGCAGCAGAGACACCACTGTCAGCAACCTCTTTTCTTGTCAGGGCTGTGCTTCCCAGTCGTGTTTCTCTCTGCTGTTGAGGACAGCAGCGTTTGCTCACGTTCTTGGCATCCAGTTTCAGCTTTAAGATTCCAGGTGCCGTCCCCTCGGCCTCGTCTGCTGCTGCTGATCATTTCCCAGTAAGGGACAGACCTTACGCACTGCAGGTGCTGCAAACTGTGCCTTGCACAAAGGCACAAAATCTGTCTACAGCGCTGTCTGGGGTGCCCTCTACCCTGCCTGGTGAGGCTGCATCTGGAGTGCTCTATCCAGTTCTGGAATTCCTAGTTCAAGAGAGATGGGGAACTACTGGAGCAGGTCCAGTGTATGGATCCAAACATGAGGGGATCTGGAGCATCTCTCTTAGGAGTAAAGGCTGGGAGCTGGACCTGTTTACCCTGGTTTTCACCCTGCCCTGGTAGCCATGTGAAAGACATCATAAAAGTTTTGCTACCTGCTTTCTGTGTTGAGAAATTTAAGCACTCCCTTTTGCATTCGTACAGAGCCCGAATGCTCCGTGGAAACCTCCAGCTACAGCTCCCCCAGAGAAGGTGTCAAGAAGGATTTCTCTTGCTGGATCTCACTTTGCCCTGGTGCCTATGTGCAGGACACCACAAAAGTTTGGCTACCTGCTTTCTGTGTTCAAAAATTTAAGAGCTCATTTTCGCACTCGTACAGAGCCCAAATGCTCCACTGAAATATCCAGCCACAGCTCCGCCACATAAGGTGCCACGGAAGAATTCTCTTGCTGTTTCTTACCCAGCCCTCCTAGCCATCGAAAGGCACACCGCAAAAGTTCTGCTACCAGCTCTCTGTACTGACAAGACTGGCCACTCACCTTTGCACTCATGCAGAACCCCAAAACACGTTGGCAAAGTGCAGCAGTGCTCTCCTGGAGAAGGTGCCAGGCAGGAATTCTCTTGCTGCTTCTCACCCTGCCCGGGCAGCCATGTGAGGCACAGCACAAAAGTTCTGCTCCCTGCTTTCTGTGGTCAGAAAATTGACCCAACACTTCTGCGCTCATGCAGAGCCAAAAAAGTACGTCTTGGGAGCAGCACTGCTCCCCTGGAGAAGGTATTTAGTGGCTTTATTACTTTTGCTACAGAAAGGAGGCGATACAGCTGGTCCGGGGAAAGGAGAAAGCCGACAGCTTAAAACAGGCAGGGGAAGGCAGGGCAGTTAGGACTGCCTTTATGGAGTTCGGCGCTGTTCGCGTAGGCACATACACCTTTTGGCGCGTCAGTGAGTGTAGGGAGTAGGGTTATGACACTGGCTGCATGTGCACAAACTCGTGCTCTCCGTTATCTATGGGTTGCTTTTATGGCGTGTAGAAACTAGGTTGCAAAATTGAGCCTTGGAGTCCAGAACGAGGCAGCACTGTATTTGCGGGAATCCAAGTAGTGTCTTCTCTCCCCAGAGCCACACCTCACTTGTCCCCCTTCAAACCTTGCAGCCGGTCACTTGGTTCACATGTTATCAGAGAATACCAAACAGGTGCAAGAACATGCTGGTACCTACTCCCTGTGAGAGCTTGTTCAGCACTGCTGTCTTTCTCAGCTGCTGGTCAGCCAAGATGACTGCCTCTGTGTGTGACAGCTGGCATTCCAGCGGTGACCTCTGCACGCCGCACAGACAAAAATAGGTGTGAAAGTTCACTGAGAAAGATCTATGGACATCTTTAATGACTGTGAGCTAGAGAAAAGAAAATTTCACATTCAGAATTCCAGGCTTCCCTTGAATATGGAAGGGCTTTGCAACATTGCCATGTAACCTCTGTATTTCACCCCAAGAGAAACAATTCTTACTAGGAGCGTTCATGTCTTTGTCACATAAATGCCAAGGTAAAAACCCTAAAAGGTTCAGTAACACCAGAAGCACCCCACAACCTTACCCATTTTGTTGGGCAGTTCTTTCTATCATGGCCAGGTTTTCCACAACGCAAGCAAATGTTCGATGGTGGAGGTGGATCCCAGGGGTCTTTCATGTAACTAGAAGTTTTTTGAAAAAGAAAAAAAAAAAGGAAAACGTATGCATGTATCTTTCCTCTTAAAACAAACATCTCTACAATGTTTCCATAACCTTCAAAGAACATACCTGACACTTCCTTGACTGGGTTGTATTCACAGCAAGACTGTACCATCATAGCCTGTACCTTATCCTCTTTGGTAGCACTGTCTTCAGCCAGGTTGTCAGTCTGTTTAACAGGTACTGATTATTTGACATTCACGTTAGGCTGCAAATAGGCTCTCTTTGTACCTTACATAAAGACTTGTGTAACCAATCCAATTTTCTTCCAAGTGGACTGAAGCTATGTTTAGAAAAAAGCCCACCAGCCAGCATTTTGAAGCTGGCCTTTAAGCTCCAGACTGGTTGAAGAAGCGAACCACGGTACATTTAACTGAGATGCATGCAAGTAGCATTATTTATGTTTTGCAGCATTAAAAGGACACACAACTTAAGAGTTGTTGCAGATGCTTTTGCTTGCTGAATTTCAGCTTCAGACCCAGAAGCACTAAAAGGAATCAAGCTTTTGATAATCCCTTAGCAAGGGATTTAAGAATTTTCTGTTGGTACTGGATTTTCTGTTGGTTTTTGTCTGCCCACAAGCTCTGCTTCTGGCCAGGAAAAGGAGTCCTTAACAGCAGCTATTGCCAAGTGCAGTGGAACTGCAGGTCCAACACGTACTCAGAAGCTGCTCTTTGTTGATCTTAAATGATTCCAAAACCATCCTCAGCACTCCTTTTCAAAACAATCGCCCTTTGACACCCAAAAGGAAACCTTTGGGATCAACGTGTCCCCAGGGAGGGCTCGACACAAAACCTCTGCGCAGACCTGCTGCCCTGTGATGCCTGCCAGCAGAGCTGGTGACGCGAGTGCTCCTTCCCTGTCTCCGTTGAGGATACTAAGGTTAGCAAAGCCCTCCTGTTTGTCTTGTTGACAGGCGTGCTCAGCCTGAAACGTGGTGAGGGAGCGCTAACAGGCAGCCCTGCCAGCCAGCCTGAAGGGCAGGGGGGATGTGAAAAGCAGCTTGGGGCCGCCTGAGAACTAGCACAGGCATCGAGGGAGGGAACGCGCGGGAGCAGGGTGTTCTCTCGCTTTCACTCGCTGGGAATGTGCAATCCATTACTTCCCCCGGAATCTCTCATCTCTAAGTGAGAGACAGTCAACGTTTTAACTAATGTTTTACAAAATGCCTCTTTGTAAATACCTACACATACATACACATACACGTTCTGTTAAAGTAGCAAAGAGTATGTTTCCCAGAAAAGAAGTACCTGAATTTTGAGAAATTTTGAAGACTCTTTGATGGCCATCTGAATTGTGGACCGCATCATCTGATTTGTGGACCCCATTTTAAACTCTATTTAAGGAAAAGGAGGTATGGGAATGATACCACTATGGAAATAGACAGTTAGGCATTTCACAGGAGTCAGAAAATGGTGCGTCAGCCACAGCTGGTGACTACCAGCTCAAATATTTTGAAGATTAGGAAACTATTTCAAAAACTTGTTGACAAGTCTTTCCTAGAAGTGTAATGCTCTTTCTAAGAAATCATTTGTGCAGTGCATTGCAAGAGTTGAAAAGCCCCTCGTTCTTCTTCCTTGCAAAAAAAAAAGAAAAAAACTGTTTACAGTTCTCTTCCTCTTCATTGTACTCCTCATTGTCATCTTCACCACTGTAGATGACAGTGGTGAAGACGTTAATCAGTGCAGAGCGTGTTGGTCTTAAAATATTCTCTTGAATTCTGCGTGATTATTTATGATGGGCTGGATGCAGAATCCCTGCCTGGAGACCCCGTTGCAATGGGGCATCTACAGCAAAGAACATTCTATTTATTTTGTTAGGAGGGAACTAGAACATGAAATCCAGGTTCAGACCAGCAGGCACAGTTTTTAAATCATTATCAGGCTGAAGGAACACTTAAATGGACAGATTATGCCTTTTAGGAAAACTTGTCTGTGGTGGCTGGCAAAAACACTTCTTCCAGCTACAGAAAATCTGAAAAAAGATGGACATGACCTCCTCTGAATGGACAGGGGAGGCACTGCTGATTAAAGCCTTTAGATAGCATAAAAAGCATGACTAACCCCTGATTTCTCATTTTCATAAAAAAAGGAGTAATCTAAGGAGGTCTATAAAAAAGAAAGAAATGTTGTGGTTTATCTGTTTTTAAGCTTTTTGTGAGCTTTCCCAATCTTAATGGCTGTCCGTTGCACGTTTAGTTAGAGCTCACAAAACAGAAGCCACTCTGTGCAGCTGTACCCTCAGCCCTCTGCACTACTGGCTTCTGCAGAAGCAGCAACGGTACAAAGAAAAAAACCAAAACTCCATTGGTGAGGGGTGTGCGTATTTACTTGACACAATGTTATTATTGTCCAAGGAATTGCATTTTAAAGACTGATCTTCAGTTTTTGAAAATCACAGGCGGTC
Organism: Falco naumanni; assembly: GCF_017639655.2. Lineage (NCBI taxonomy): Eukaryota > Metazoa > Chordata > Aves > Falconiformes > Falconidae > Falco > Falco naumanni. The sequence continues at coordinate 46,528 of NW_024427573.1, forward strand.
TTTACACTGCAGCACAGTGAAAATGTCACAGAGGTACCTTGGTGCCAAGAACCCAGCTCATCAGAGTGGTGGGCTTCTCCTCTGCCTCATTTAACCTGCTACCTAATAGACCTTGTGCTGGCCAAGTTCCGTGGTTCCCAGTGATGATCCCAGATTGACCGGAGCCAGATCAGGAGCTTCTACCCTTTAGGTCTTAGGGTTGAGTCTTAGGGTTAAGTCTTAAAGGTTAGGTCTTTAGGTTAAGACTTATGGTTATGTCTCAAGGTTAAGTCTTAGAGGTAAGTCCTAGAGACACGCTGAAACTCGCCGGTATACTTTATTTATTGAGAACTAACATTAGAAAGACATGGCAAAACCACAAGTCAGTAATATCTACTCATGGTGGAGGAGAGGTCTATCTTGAAGAAGGCTGGAAAACATGACCATCAAACCATGCTGATGCAGCTGATACAGAACTGGACTGTACGAATACATCGATGACAGCGACAATGCTGTAGTCAGGCTTACATTTGAGTATCTGCAATTGTAATCAGATTCTCTGTCCTCCATAAATCTGAGGAATACAGCAGTAATACCTGGAGCACAGAGAGCAGCTTAGGGTGAAATCAAACTTAGAAAGGTAACTACCAACATTTGGGAATGTGCTCAACTGCTTTCTGAGCTTCAGGTTTGGAAAAGATCAACTGTTCCTTCACCGTCCTGGCACAAAAGGCAATACGCTTTAGGACGTTGCTCTTTTTCTCTTGCCCGACACAGGCATTGTCTTTAGGAAACTAATAGGAATCACTTAAGAATGAAACTTCTTGTTTGCATGGTTTGCCAGCTGGCCACTCTCAGTCTTTCCTCTGGAGATAGCATGCAGCCCCGCCACCCCCACCCCTCTGGGGTGTAAGAATACCCTGCCCCCCTCCCCCAAACAAAGGAAGCAGTCAAACACGGAGACTCAGACTGCTGGCAGATGGGAACAAATCACCAGTTCACACTGCAATGTGTCTCTCCGTTTACTCTAAAAGCAATACAAGCAAAAGCATACAATAAGGGATCTCTCTGCATAGAGGAAACAGGATGGAGAACTTGACTCTCAGAAAAAACAACCCCAAGAACAAATTCAATTCAAACATCAGAACAGCCACCACTGTTGGACTTTGAATGCCACGTCCCAGCGGGCTGAAAAATCTAAGTCTGCTTTGGGACAGATACATTCAAATCTGCCCTGTCACAACAAAAGTTAACAGCAGCTTTAACAAGAAAGATACAACCGGAATGCCTCCGTAAACCAACAGCCACAAAGAAGGTGAACACACTGAAACCCCTCCCAAAGAACACAACGTGTTATGGCTACTTACCCAAGGTCTGTCTTGCCGGTAGCTTTAACTCCTCTAACAGGGACTCTCCTAACAGTTACCGATGAGTTCCCCGGAATCAGGGCATTGTCATCTGTGTATTCTGGAAACAACATCAATACAGAGAAAGCATCAGTCAGTTCGTAAGAGTGATATTAACATGTCGTGACGTAGCACTTCAGGGAATCCCTTTACAGATAGAAAAGCAACACTTTACACACAGCGTCATGCTTTTATCATCTCTACACACTCACGGTACCTTTCCAGAAATCTTCAGGTCTGATAGTCAAACACAAGCAGCAAAATCTTTTCCATTTGTTTTGAATCGTTTCAATGCCAACAGCAAAATGGTCTCTAAAGTCACTAAAGCAGAGTCTGCTAAAACATGAGGCTCTTTCCTGATCTAACTTTCATTGCTTTTGCTCCTGTTAGCTTACAAAACCCTAGAACATGTCTCTATAATAGCGAGCACGGAAGAGGACACTCCCACCCCGCCTCCCACCTTTTCAAACACATCCCAACCATCCATTTTGCCTTCCCACCATCTTCAAAAAGAGTCCACCATCTCTTTTTTTTTCCCCCAGTGATGTGTAAAATCCTGTTTACTTTTAGCTTCTATTAGCATTGCTTCTATTACGAGATTTCCGTGATCACGCGGCTCAGAAAAATCTGAACAAGTTGGCCATCTTCACTCAGGGTTCACTGAAGGGTCTTTCCAAGATCATGCCAACATTTAGTCAGGACTCCTGCACAAAGTTATAAAACCCACGACCGTATCTCCACAGGGAAGATCTCCAAGAACCCCCTTTAGGCAGGACATCCTGGCCTAGTTCTTTCCTTCGTCTTCTGAAGGTGACTTTAAGCACGTAGATGCTGTTTAATAAAAACGGAAATTCACGGTTATGTATAAAACCCCAAAATCTGGCATACACATAAATGACACTGAAATATATTCCTTAGCTTTGCTCTGACAACCGCTGGGGGATTTTTGCATTTCCACAGGGAAGACACCCTTACAGAAGTTCCAGTAAGCATCTGTGTCACAACCTGTACGTCTGCCTCTACCTGCATGTCTGTCTCTACTGCTGTATATGACACGCGATCCCGTAACACCCCCAAGACCCCTAACACCGTGCTGTTAAGTCTGCTCACAGATACTCTCCTGAACATACTTTACCTATCTGTAGGTAAACAGCGTGTTTAGGTCCAACCACTGGAAAGGCTGGGGCCAAAGTTACAGTTACTGCAGCAGGCATGTTATTCTGTTTCAGTTTTAATACATCAAAGAGGAAGAGGAAAAAATCCTATGAGTACACATTGTAAAGACAAGACTGTTGTGGGAATGTCACAGAACCACAGGAAAAAAAAAAACAACCCCAACCGATAAAATTTGAATGTTTAAGGAATGGACCAAGTCTTTTTATTTCTGACAAGTCATATTCCAAAGTCTTTAATCACATGCAAGCTTTGCCAGACGGTAGATTACCAAACTGAAACAGCACGCTAAGTAATACAAAACCATTACCGTCTCTGAGAATCAAGCACCATTTCTCAGATTCAAAAGAACTTAGGGCTTCTCTAAGAACATTTTTAGGTATATTCACCATAACTGATCTGCCATAAAACTTCAGTATTGCCCTGACACCGTTTAAACACGCAGTACCAGGACAAAAATGCACCGTTTGAAAGAAAAGAAGAAATGATGCTCAATAGCATCTGAATGAACATGTCTTTGGTGTAGCAAAGAAGCTGTATTGGCAAGAAATGCCAAGTATACTTTAGACAGAACACTCGTCTACAAGATGGCTTTCCAGGGTCTGCATAGATTCTCACTCACAGATACACTCTTGATCCCAAACGTTGCTACTGAGCAGTTTCTGCAGCAGCCAAGCACCACTTTTCCAATGCGGTGGAGTAAAAGTGGCTGAAGACAAATTTCAGTCACCAAACCCACTTTTTTTTCCCCTTCAAATTAGCCACCCACTCCTTTTCTATCACGTTCAGCCTTCTCTGCCGGCTTTCAAAGAAATCTGGCAGGATTGTGATGACAAGGCATTGTCCCACATTCCCTTCTCGTTTTAGCTAGAAGGGTTCCCAGAAACCAAACCTCTTTCACGCGCGGTGTCGCACACGGACCCCGTACGCTGCTGTGCCTGGCTGCGCACACAGCCCTGACGGCAGCTGCCAGCGCACAACCACGGAAGAGCAGCTCTGAGGCCCCAGCACAAGTCACCGCTGCCGGCCGCGGCCCCACCGCCTCACTGGCCACCTGCGCCGCCGCCAGCCGGCCGGTCCCCGCATCCCGCGCCCGCCGCCCCCACGCACCTTCCATGGTCTGGGCGTTGGTGACCTGCAGGTCGCAGCGGGTCGCCTTCAGCCTCTCGCGGCCCATGATCTGGCGCCTGAGGTCGCGCAGGGAGATGTGGGGGCCGTGACAGGTGACCACATCAGAGCTCAGCCTGGAGGAGAACTTGTAGTGGACACACGACATGGCCGGGGCCAGGCGGTGCCCGCTCCGCGATGGCACCTCACGCAGCAGCTGGCCTCGCGGCCCCCACAGCAGGTCAGGGCCCACCGAGGGGCTGGGGCCAGCAGCGCGGGCTGAGCCCGCCGGCTCCTCCTCGCAGCCCCGGTGGGAGGACGATGGCGACAGGCCCTGGCTCGGCCTCCGCTCCCTCCTCGCACCAGCGCTGCCAGGCCAAGCTGCTCGCTATGGCAACCCGGGCGGCTCCGCATTGTGACAGAGGGGCTCAGGGGGCCACTCAGCGCCCCTGGGGGAGGGGCCTTCATCAGCCCCGCCTGGGCCGCCGGTGTCCCTGCTGTCCCCCAGCCTGTCACCGCCCCGTGCCCTGTCACACTCCAGGGCTGCGGTGTCCCTCCTGTCACCCCCTGGGGCCTTCACCACCCAGCGTCACCTGTCAGCCTCTGCGCCTGTGGTGGCTCTCCCAATGGCCCTGGGCACATCACCGCCCCGTGCCCTGTCACCCCCCAGGCTGTCCCTGCCTGCTTTCCCCTCCTGTCTCCCCCACGCTGTACCTGCCTGCTGTCCCCTCCTGTCACCCTCCAGGCTGTCATGGCTTGCTGTCCCCTCCTGTCACCCCCCAGGCTGTCCCCACCAGCTGTCTCTCCTGTCACCCCACAGGCCTGTTACTACCAGCTGTCCCCTCCTGTCACCCACCAGGCTGTCCCCACCAGCTGTCTCTCCTGTCACCCCACAGGCCTGTTACTACCAGCTGTCCCCTCCTGTCACCCACCAGGCTGTCCCCACCAGCTGTCTCTCCTGTCACCCCACAGGCCTGTTACTACCAGCTGTCCCCTCCTGTCACCCCCAGACTGTCCCCACCTGCTGTCTCCTCCTGTTCCAAGGCAGCCTGGGGAAAATGCTGGGGCTCTGCCGGGTGGCACTTGGCTGCCCGCACCGCAGGGACAGCGCGGGGAGGGGACATCTCAGGGTGTCGCAGTGTTGTCCTTGTTGTACTCCTCCATGGTATTAATGATGGTTCCTTTTGTAACTGGCTTTTATTCACTGTCTGACGGGGCTTCCTCTGGTAGAACCAGTGCCAAGAGGAAAAAAGGGCGCAGTCCAGTCGTAACGGGCGAGGTGCACACTGTCATCTTTTGTAATGTTTCATAAAACAGCTTTTATTTAAATTCTGTATCTGCAGTATTTTTTCCAAAAATGTTCAGTTAAGGGAAGACGAGAGAAAGGGTGAGTCCACTAGCACGAGCGGGGAGAGCCATGTGACCTTGACCTTGAGCGGGAATAACCACGTGACCTTGAGCTAGAATGACAGCCCCGACTCTTCTCTCTGCCTCTTCTTGGATACGGTGGTGATCGTGAGTAGGAATGAGAGGGGTCACGGCTAGATGATTGAGAGCAGCAGCGAGGGTGGGAAGGACCTGATCTTGACTTGCAGTAGGTATGCGCACTTCTAGAGCGAGAGGAAGTGGCACAGGGAGACCTGGACCTTAAAAAACAAAACGCAACACAAAGGAAATTAATGAAGTTACTTCAAAACAGTCACTCACACCATTTTTTTTTTCTCCCAAATTTGTTTGGGTTTGGGTTTTTTCCTCTCCATACGCTTATGTCAAAGCTTCTTTCAGCTGCTGATATACTGCTTCTGCAAACCGAAGAGCATGACGGCATGTAAAGGTTTCTGCTTACGAGCCAGAACAGCTGCTGCTGTGGTAGTGTAAAAACACGCAGGAAGGGTAAGTCTGTTCCCACTCACTTCTATCGCATGGACTACCCTAGCTATGGATGGATTTCAGGGGTGTCCACTGGTCTCTGCTGGTACATGGACATGCAGATGTCTCACTACCCAGCATCCACCTGCAGCGCAAATCACTCTTGTTGCCGTAAGATGCAAAACAAGTGAGTCTTAATGGCTACGGTGCAGTATCAACTGTCAGGAAAGCAGGGTTTAGCCTGGAGGCAGTAAAGCTCCATTTGAAAATGCCAGCTTAGTCTATTTAACTTCACTACGTATTTGGCAATTTGTACAGGATGCAAAATGCCCCACTTCTAGCCAGTGGTAGCCAAATTCTGCACATACCTCTAGCTCCAACCAAGGCCAGTGACTGCATTTCAAGAAAAATCCTAGCTAAAAGCTTCTAAACTCAGTCTCCAGTAAGCTGACGGAATGCCACTACTCTGGGAAAGATACTGACAGCATTACTACAGAGAGCTCTTCAGATTCCTGCCCAAGGGCTTTTTAAGGACAGAAGACAGCAGCTATCTTTAGATTTTTCTTCACAAGTTATTCCACGTATGTTCATTCCTCCTCCAACTGAAGATTTCCTTACGCAAGTCTGATCTTTTAATTTGTAAGAAAAATTTAAGGATGTCAGCAGAATCTGAGCAAAAGGCACCAGTTTGCAGTCCAGGTTGCAATCCGTCTGTGCGAGATTAGATGACAGAGGCAACAAAGGCAATTCCTCTCACGTACCTCCTCCAAAGTGCTTTGAGGTAACAGTTACAGCCAGAGCACGGAGGTGCAGGAATCCACACCTGTCCAGTTTCTAGCCTCCTCAGGGCTGTCAGGAGGCGAAGGATGTCACTGCAGAGAAGCTTTGGCAAAAGACACCCGTTCCTTCTCAACTGCTGCCCAGTTATAACTATCAGTCGCCTGTAATCCCTGCCATCTTTGAGCTAGGGACCTACATGTGGAGCTCCCATCACTGCTCGTCCCTTGAACCATCCAACCCACCTCAGGATAGAGAGGTGGACTGGAACTCCTCCTGATTCTTCTAGACAATCTGCTTCTCTGTCAGGGACATGCAACACAATTACCTGGGAAATGAATGCCTGCGCTCCTCCTGAAACTCCTCACGTGCCACCAATTCCATAGAAGAAGTGTTTGTGAACACTTCGGGTCTGGGCTTTTTCTTTTCCCTGTTAAAATCAGTTTGACCATTATTACAATTATAGATGGGTATTTATTCCAAACAGACACCAAAATACAAAACACGGCCAAGATGAGAAAATGTCTACTGCATGTAATGCCAAACATGAACATCCTAGTCAAGCAAAACGAGTTTAGAATTCCCCCAGGATTTAGGGAAAGTTCTACAATTCCATTTGTCTTGCTTGAGTTTTGCACATTTACCAACTGCAATGAAAAGGTCTGTTGGATAAAACACGATGCCATTTTTGCTTCTGCCAGATGCACTTTAGTGTAACTGCAGTCCAAGGTGCTAACGAAATACCAAAGCGCAAACCCGTGCAACTTCCTGGAGCCAAACACTTACTCCTTTTGAAGTCTCCATTGTTCCCGTAAAACTCCTCCCTAGACAAGGGAGGCCAACGGCATCCTGGCTTCTGCCTGAAAGACGGTGGCCAGCAGGACCAGGGAAGGGATTGTCCCTCTGTACTCAGCCCTGGTGAGGCTGCACCTCCAACACTGGGTTCGGTTTTGGGCCCCTCACTACAAGAAAGACACCGAGGTGCTGCAGCGTGTCCAGAGAAGAGCAACAAAGCTGCTGAAGGCTCTGGAGCACAAGTCCTGTGAGGAGCAGCTGCAGGAACTGGGGTTGGTTAACCTGGGGAAAAGGAGGCTGAGGGGAGACCTCACTGCTCCCTGCAACTACCTGAGAGGCAGCTGTAGTGAGGTGGGGGTCGGTCTCTTTTTTTCCCAGGTAACAATTGATAGGAGGAAAGGAAGTGGCCTCAAGTTGCGCCACAGGAGCTTGAGATGGGATATTCGGGAAAATTCCTTCACCAAAAGGTTTGTCAAGCGTTGGAACAGGCTGCCCAAGGAAGCGGTTGGGTCACCATCCCTGGGTGTATTAAAAGAAATGTAGAGGTGGCGCTTAGGGACCTGCTGTAATGGCGGACTGTGTAGGTTTAGGTTAACTGCTGGACTCAATGATCTTAAAGGTCTTTTCCAACTAAACCTAAATGACCCTGTGATCCTATAAAGAAAGTGCTGGTGTCGCTGGGAGGGTATTTGAATGAGTTGCTGGCAGTGCTGTTGGCTGATGACATGTTTGCAGGAGCTGGGGGATATTCTGGAGCGGGGCGGGGGTATACCCAGCAGATGGAGGCTGACCAGGTGGAAACTGAGGAGGTAGTGGTGGTGGTGGGACCGCCAGCGGGAAAGGAAGCGCCTGGGGTGGGGGAGGATGCAAGGGAGGTGGAGGCACAGGTACAAAGGCTGCTGTTGATGATGGCAGTGTTGGGGCCTGAGTCCTCTGGGTACGTGTGCTACATGGATGTCCTCCATTTGAACTTCCAGAGAAACCCAAACCCGCGTGTCACTGTCACACTCTGCCCTGATTTTAAAGAGGAATGTGAATGAAGCGGGAGCACGGTGGCGAGCCCTTCTTGTTCTCAACCTGAGCATTTTTCTGGCAGCTTCCTGTCCATTTGAGCCTACCCTCATTTCTGGATCCTCACACTTGCCTTCCACATCCTCACCCCAAGCAGTTGCCTCAGGCTTCTCCCCCTACATTCAGCTTTGTGACTGTGGGCAGAGGCTGCCCATGCTTAAAGGAGACTCCCATCTCCCAGGTGCCAGGTGCCCACGGCTCCTCTGCCACTCCTCCATACACTTCCTACTTCACACTTCCGAGCTTCAAAGTACTGCACAGATATTAACCAAGCTTCTCTCAAACTTCCTTTCAATTCTTCCCCATAAACTTCCTAGGTTGTTGCCTCGCGATGATCTGTTTGGCCTGGTCTTGTCCCTGAACTGTTCTTTCCTTGCTTACTGAACCTGAGAATTTTAGGTATCTCTGGGACGGATGCTGCGTTTTCTTTTGATTTATCTTTAAGATTTTATAAACACGATGCACACTTATAATCTATCCATAACAAATACATACCAAAAGGAAGAACTAACTGGTATGGCAATAACAGCAAAAACAGATTCCTCTCTCTCCAACGGAGAGAAAGCAGCTTGGCTATTTGAGATGACTAGACTAAAGAAATTCAAAATGGTCACAAAAAACCAGCACTGACTCTTCCAACAATTTGCTCCATCACTAAGTCATTAAAAATCAAATGTTGGAGGCTGACTTCAATTGGGAAATCAATTTCTTCAGCCCTATCCAGCCAGTAATTCGAAAGGGTGGCTTTGCACCTCATCCTGTCATTATGTTTAGTTTTGATATATACTTACGGTTTCCTCCAAAAGCGTTTGTTTTTCAGAGTCTACTTTTGGGTCACATACTGGAGTTTGATTTGTAATCGTTTTACTGCAAGCACAGATCCCCTTTGTTAGAGCCAACTCAAGCTGAGCCACTTAAAAATGAATTGCCACTTGTATTCTCCACAGCTACCTGTGCATACGCATTTCATTATAAATCAGCTACTGTAGAAGTAATGTAGGTGTTACAGCCTGGTGTAACGGGTTACAAGTCATCATAGACTGAATTTCTGTGAAATACTTACAGTCCCCAGCCTGGTCTGCCACCTGCTGAGCGAACTGCACTGGCTCTCATCGGATGACCTTTTGGAGTGGGGAGAGGAAAAAGAAATAAATCCCATTCAGTTCATCTGAAGATAATTTTTTTAGAAGAAATTCTAAAGTTACGGTCACTCACCAGGTGTGGGTATTTTTTGCTCTTGGGGGCCCAGAAGACATGGTACTGCCGGTTGTCTTGCTACAGGGACCGGAAAGCCCTTGTGAATAAATGCAAACAGTTGGAAAATAAGCTCTAATAAATACTGTATTTCAAAAGCATATGTTGAAATAAAACTTAACAGACCGCTGACTGACAGAGAGGAAGATTTAGAAAGTTTGGTGGCAGTCACCTGAGCAGCAGGTGTCACAGTCACAAGTGGTCGTGCAGGCGGTGACGGCGGCTGTCGCTGCTGCTGCTGAGTCTCCTTATGGAGCCCTGTTGTGTAGCCGGTTCCACTGTGGAAGTTGTTCACAGCCTAGAGGCAGAAGAACATTGACAAAAAGATCCAAGTGTCAGATTATGATGACAATAGATGAAGAAAAGCCTCCACAGGGTAAAATGACTTGTATAATCCTGTACATGCTATCAAGCCTAGAGTAAAGCAGCACACAGAGATAGGAACACATCACAGGAAACACTGCTATTAAGGACTGGTAGCTCAGAGTATCTGTAGTTAAAGGACTTCGGTGTTAACAACGAATCTGAGAGGCAGGCAAGCATGTTTAGACAAAAGTTTGACCTGAGTTTGCCTGATTATCTCTAAAGAGTTGTCAGCTTCTGTAACAACAGACAATGCATTTGAAAAGTACATGCAGCCTTATTCAGTTTATCCTTCTTTAAGATGTCAACAATTTCTTCCCTTTCAGCTTTTTACAAACAGACTTTCCTTACAAACAGTTGATGAGAAAGTCACCACGTTACCTGGCGCAGGAAGTTGTTGGCAACTAAAGCGTCAGGAGAAACACCTGTCTGATGACACGCCGGGCAAGTATGTTCCTCCGATTCCAGTAAAGCTGTTCTAATACCTGTGTGTAATTAGAAGCGTCAAAATAGGTTTCAGCCAAAGTAGGGAAATCTTTGGGGTTCTCATCAATTATAAGAACACACAGACGATTAATGGGTGGATATGGTCTTGAATGGAGAGCACGAAGCTATAAATGGTCAGTAGTGTAAAAAATGCCCAGTACGCAGCAAATCGCTATACAGTTTTGACATTCCCCCGCTGTAACAGCTGAAGACATAGAGTGGGCTGTGTCCTGATGTTTGGACTAGTCTTTTTTCCACTACCGAGTACAGCAAGAAGCCACTAACATCAAGGCTAATGAACAAAGCACATCTCAAAAAGCCGTGAGTCGGTTCGAGTTTTGAAGGTTTAACCAACTCCTGTGGCAAAGAATGTAGATTAAATGCCCGACTGCCTGTTTGTGGCGGACCAGAGTCAGTCACCAGAGCTGGCTCTATAGTTGTGTATGAGAGAAAGAGCTGTGGACAAACTACGTGCATTCCACATCTAATACTGTAATCACCTGCACAATTATGCACTCTTCTCGTACTCGACCTTCCGCATGTGAAGAAGATTTGACTAGATACACAGAAAGGGAAAAAAGCTCTGTGGCGCCTTTTTTTTTTTTTTTTTTTTTTCCCCCCCATTACGGAGAAGAGGCCTTTCCTACTCCGGGCGTACTGAAGTATGAAATAGACTGCGTAGCACAGGTGATCTCCTATTCCTGCTTTCAGAAGATCCGATGTGGTGTTTTGGATTAAAAAACACGGGAGGGGAGTTTACTCCTTACATTACATTACTCACTTACATTCGTCACAGTAACTTGCTCCACAGCAGGGAATAAGCGCTGCATCCGTCGCTGGATCTTTACAAATGGGACATAACAACTCGTTTGGAACAGGCCTGTCTGCGGAGGAGGAGGAGGGCTCCTCTGGTAAAAAGGGTGGCTTTTCCTTTCTCTCTCTAGCATAAGCTTCCCTGGAGGGCAGGTGGGGAAGGAAAAAGAAAAAAGTGAAAGATGGGAAAGGAAAAATTTTCCAAGCTTTGGATTTTATCAAAGGAAGATAAGAGATGGAAGTCTTCTCACTCCACATTGGCTTTCTACAACGTAGGCATTTACGCTAAATGACTTCTCTAGAGCCACACTATCAGAAGAAGAAGGAGGGGGGAACATTTTTCCTTCTGCAGAACTCTCCCATCTGTTGGATCAACTACGAAATTAGCTCAGACTAGAAAAATAATTGCTTGACAGCTAGAGAGCAGGGGAAAGGAATCCCACCTCTCCTTTGCCAGAGGGTAAATGTAAATTGCTGGATCAGGGTAAAGTTCGTCCCCAGGTAATTTCATTTTGTAAATGAAAGAAGTCTGTGCTACAGCTTCTACAAGAGGAGATCCATGACAGAAAAAGGGAAGTGCTACCGAGTGCACTTTCCAACAGCCACTCTTGTCAGCACACAGCAGTAATTTCTTAGTTTATAGCAACAGGAACACTTCAGCCCGTTTCACACATGAGATTTGCTAAAAGTCAGAGGAGGAGGAAATCTCAGTCCAAGGGCTATTTGTTAAATTTTGCAAGAAGCCTTTGAAACGTAAACCAGAAGCAAAACGAGCATTCAGAGAGAATGATGCCAGCTGGAAACACTACTGAAATGCCTTGCAGAAATACAGGTTCTTAGCATACCCCAAGGTCAGCCAGCTTCCAGGGGCATGAACAGTAGGACTACTCTATTTCAATATGGGAAAGTATTGCAGATTTTAAGGTTAAGATACGACGGTAGTGCTTCCTCCCTCGTAATTAGAGGCTGGCCACCTCGGCTGCATTGCCACTCAGACATTTACGCATGGTTGCTCTCATTCGCATTTTGGTCGGCCCAATTAATTCCATACTTACGCATTAATAGTTGGTATCACGTATTTCCCAGCCTTTGTCAGCATGGCACCTTTTGTGTTGGGATCCTTCACCTCCATCAGGAAACTCCTTGGAATTCCGGTGCTCCTTTTAATTCTGCGAACAGGCTCCACATTTTTGTCCTGTTGAGAACAGAAATGCAGACATCTCTCCTCTTCAGACGCACACTTAAAATGACGTTTCAGAGATAATTTTAAGCAGCGAAAGCCTTTAATCCCCTCCTTTTACCTAACATAATGGCTGCTCGACTCATACTCCTGCTTTCCCCAACGAGCATAGCCAGGACGTACCACAGGTTTGAGCAGAGTTTTGAACCCAGTCGTCATTCTTTGGCTTAACTTCAGGACCCTTCAGGGTGAAATAGCCCTTTGCTCACCATCCGCTCAGAGCAGAGACACAAACCTGTTCCCCCTCCAAAGCCCTTGGGCAACGTGTGAGAGCTTAATTCAGGGCTCCGAATCAGCCCCCATGGAAACTTACATTCACTTCTATATAGGAAGGCTGAATTCATCCCTCCTGCATGTACATTCAGGGACTGATGTTAAACGGCATGAATATTCAGCCAGAGGCTTCTGTAGTTAAAACTGACAGATACTCAATAGACGGGGTCAACAGAAACCTCTTGTTTTTAGAGGAAATACCAACAACTTTGAACTGTCATTAGAAAGAGTTAGAACCAGGAAAATTTCCAGTACTATTGAAATAGATACAAATATGTATGAAAGTTCACTGAGAAAGATCTATGGACATCTTTAATGTCTGTGACCTAGAGAAAAAAAAGTTTCACATTTAGGATTCCAGGTTTCCCTTGAATTTGGAAGGGCTTTGCAACATTGCCATGTAACATTTCGCCCCGAGAGAAACAATTCTTACTGGGAGTGTTCATGTCTTTGTCACATAAATGCCAAGGTAAAAAACCCTAAAAGCTCGGTAACACCAGAGGCCTGCCCCAATCTTACCCTATTTACCGGGCAGTTCTTGGCATAGTGGCCGGGTTTTCCACAGCAAAAGCAACTGGATGATGGTGGAGGCAGATCCAAGGGTTCCCTCAAGTAACTAGAAGGTTTGGGGAAAAAAAGGAAAAGGTATGCATGTGTCTCTCTTCTTAAAAGAAACATCTCCATACTTTTTCCATAACCTTTGAAGACCACATTTGATACTTACTTGGATGGATCGTATTCATGGCAGGACTGTATCATCATCGCCTTTATCTTATCCTCTTCGGAAGCATTGGCTTCAGCCAGGTTGGCAGTCTGTTTAACAGGTAATGGTTATTTGACACGCACATTAGGCTACAAATAGGCTCTCTTTGTACCTTACATAAAGACTTGTGAAGCCAATCCAAGTTTTGTCCAAGCGGACTGAAGCTATGTGTAGAAAAAAGCACACCAGCCAGCATTTTGAAGCTGGTCTTTAAGCTCCAGACTAGTCAAAGAAGCTAGCCACGGTACATTTAACTGAGAAAGATGTGTGCAAGTAGCAGTATTTACATTCTGCAGCGTCAAAAGGACACACAACTTCAGAGTCGTGGCAGTTGGTTTTGCTTGCTGAAATTCAGCTTCAGACCCAGAAGCATTAAAAGGAATCAAGCTTTCTATAATCCCTCAGCAAGACAAAAGATTCTTTTCAGCAGACATCTGACCATCATGTGCTGTAGGCAGTCCAAACCGCACGGTTCCGCCCCCTCCCCCGCCGCCACTCGCTTCTTCATAGGAAGTGACTGAACTACAATTTTTTTCCAGTTGGCACTGTCCTTTTAACATGCAAATTGTAATATAAACCTTACGCAGAACTAGATCTTCGAACTATGGAAGCCAGATGGGTTTTTTTTACACAGTACTTCTTCAAATGTTTCTATTACACACTAGTCCAGATGCAAGCAGGGTCAAAGGGGGTGACTGTAAATTATATGGAACTTCAAGCACCTATCCTACAGACCAACTGCTCATGGTTTCCTTTTTACATGCATTCACTCACAAAAGCAACCAACTAGTTTCCACATGTTATTAAATAGCTGTTCCATATACGCAGGAACATAATCCAGATCGCCATCTATGAAATCATTTCCAGTAACATTTGCAGAGAACTTTTATAGACACTTGACTGATTTGTCTGAACCCAAATGGTTTACAAAACACACCCAAACCCCACAACACATTCCTAGGAACAGGCCGACATTCAACTATGGCATTCAATACATAGTCATAGCAAAGCAGAAAAGTTCTTACTACACATTGCCTCCTGTGCCAGCCTGCACTAAAGAGGTTAGGGTAACAGTTCGGAGCTGCTTTGTTACCTATCTCCGTATTTCTGAAATCTTTGAATTTCTCAAAAGCTTGGACAGATTTCCACATTTTAGAGTAAATTTCACATGCCTTTACAGAACCAAGGGACAGCCCTGAGGGAGGCCAATGTCTTTTGGTGGCTGCTTCCCAAACTAATTCTGCACACACCCCCACCCCCACCCTGCCGCAAAATGTTAATTAACACAATTAAATTTCTGCAGTGAGCGAGGGAAGACGTTCCCAGTGGGAAGAGATTTCTTTCTCGTGGAAATGAGCTCTGGCCTTCATTTTCAGAGGAAAGAACTAGCTCCTCTGCGTTAGGCCCTGCCTTCTCTAGTCTTTGTAACTTTAAAGACTATGTTTTTAATCACTTCTGTGGCTAGCACTACGCCTCTTCACCAAGTGCAATCACTAGTGTTTCCCCAGACAACGTTACACGTTGCTGAGCACAAAATACCAGCAGTTCCATTACAAAACATGCTTTCAGGCGGTCACGTCTGCTGATGTGCCTCGCATAAACACTGGCACAGTCCTATCAACAATTAGGTGCACTTGCACAGTCTGCATGTAAACAAATTAGGTTGCGTCGTCCTCTGTCTGTATGCCACAATTCAGGCAGTCCCGCACCATTCAAAGAATGGACCTGTAACTGTAATGACTAGAAATTCAAAAACAGCCATGCAATTGTCCATGTTCCAGAAACACGTCTGTTCTGGCTGTTGCAAAGGCCCTAGAAATGTCCATAACTTACAGCCAATTAAATCCTGCTGTAAAAATTGTGTTAGTTTCCAATGAACAATGAGCGGGACGTATGAAAAATGGTAAACAGCTTCTGAAGTGCTGCTTCTTTGTGTCTTGCAGATGGGTAACACTGCAGCATTACACTGAGGCCAGTAAGGTGCTCCCCTTCCCTCTTCCCAAGCTGGGAACTACTCTCTACAGGATAGTATCAAAGTAACATTTTAAAGTTAGGAGAAACACTCTGAATTATTAACAATTAATGTTTTGCTCATATTACAGCAGTTATCCAGCTAGAGAGCACAGTGTAAGGTTTACAAACACTGTTTCACAAGCAAGTACATCTAAGCATACCTTAATAAGCTGGGCCAGAGAAAGAGGTGCAGAAGGGTCGCCAACCTATTCAGAAAAATTAAACACATATTCAAGTTCTACAATCAAAACAGAGCAATAGTTCACCCCTACTGCTGTATGAAAGCCTGCGCTATATCCTCTGAGCGTCACCGGAAGAGCCATCTCCAAGCCAGTGGAATTTGTACTTGTTCAAAACAAAGTCCAAACCTTAAACAGCTTAAGTATGCCTACGTTGTTAATGAGAAGAAACTAAAGCAACCAACCCCTCCTGAGATCAACAGATTGCTCAGAATACCTCAGAGGGGGACCCTTGTCAAATGCTCACAACTGCTTAAAAGACGGAGGGTTAAGGAAGCTGTCCATTTGCAGCTCGAAAGGATCTAAAAAAATTATTTCCGTTTATTTGAGAAGGAAGTGTCACTACAGGAAACATTGTCAGCGCAGTTTATAAATCAATCAGTTAATAGCTCATCATTTACTAAATGCACACAGGTGTGATACATGAATGCAGTATAGTTTTTGCGCTGTCTTTCGTTTACTTTAATTAGACCCCAAGTTCACAAATTTCTAGATTAAGTTATCCTAAGAGCTTACAAAGTGATCAGATCCAGTGACCTAGAGCTCGTGTAATGCCTCACTCCATTCTAGTGAAGAACAAGCAGTTATACTTACAGATGAAAACCAAACACCACCACAAAGTAATGTTTGTACTATGAGGGCTATTTTGAAATGCATCGTTGCACGTAGCATTCCTCCCAAGGGCCAAATGGAGATCTAGGCCATTACTAGTCAAGGATCTCCTCGAGTTACTTATTCATGTCTTAGCAGCAGAACAACAGTGTTTTCTGACCGGAAGAAAAAGGCTGCCCCTTTTCCAAATGTAAATTCAAAGTGGTGGTGTACCAAGTTCAGTGGTGCAAACCTTGAACCTACAAGCTCTACAAATGAGCATACATTATCTGTACAACACACAGTCGTACAAGAAATAGTCTAGCCTATTCAGTACGAAATGCAATGCCTTACTAGGCACAAATACCATTATTCACATTAGAACCGCACAAATGTTGGCATTGCTCAGTTTTCACTATGCTGAATCAAATACATTGGATTTACAGCATACACTGTGTTTCACTGGAAAATATGTTTTATATATATATTATAAATATTATATATAAAACATATATATTTTATGTATTTTAATATATATAAAAACAATTAGTACAAGGCTACATTTCTTAGACTTAGGTGCAGCATGTAGAAAAAAGTTTCAGCTTGTGTTTTTACATACCTCTTTTGATGTTCTACTCGCTGGCTCAGTTCGACTTCTAGAAGAAGAAAGAAAGATGATCAGAACTTAAAATAAAGCACTTGTAACCAACATAAAGCAGCGAAAACAGTTTATAAAACCTGAACATCAAAACATTGTGTTCTGGTAGTCTTATGAATACGGAAATTTATTTCTATACATAAAGTGCGCTCTCCTGGTACATTCAGTGCAACTGAAATAAAACCCCAAATCCTTCTTTGTCCCCAATGACTCTAAGATACAGAATACAGCAGTGCAAGAAGAAGTCCTCACATATTTTCTTTCTGCCCTCTAAGTACCAAAACTGTGAAGACTGTGCTACATTTTTCTGTTCTTGAATAGTCAGCCATCCAAATATGAAGGCACCTTCAGGCAATCTGTATAGCCCCACTATCACAAATAGGTACCAGATAGAGCACTTTGGTTTCTACGCTCCTCTGACAAAACAAGAACAGTTGTCTGTAGAAAAGTGTTTCTTGGTGGAAGCCCAAGCACTGTGTTCAGGTACCTACCATACTTAGCCTAAAGTGACTACAAATAGCAGTAGAAACATCACCTGAAAGCAGTTCCTAGGATTTTCTGTGATCGAGGAGGCCTGTGTTAAAAAAATAAGAAAAAATGTCTTGATTACCAGAACTTGCTTTAAGATCATCTTGAACATGCTACAATATTTTAGGAAACGCTTATGACACACAAGCCCTTGCCGAGATTCCACATACTCATTGGTCTGTACCTGCACGCTACTCATGAATCAAACATGCAACCGCCGATCTAGTTAACAAACAATTCATACCTCATCCAAAGCGTCCCACAAGCAGAGGCAACCCAAAGGCTGCTGTGCAATTCCTGCACAAATAGAAAGGCTCATTCTTCCTGCCACTGCTACACCACCACCAGGCTCGCAAGTACAGCCACGTACCTCCTGAACATGAGGAAGCGCGAGGAAAAGCTTTAGATTCCCACACCACGGTTTCTTCCATCCACTTGCCTTGAGGAAGATACTGCAAGGTGACTAACGCATTCCTGAAGGCCTCTCCACCATGACAGCATGCATTCACCATTCCCAAACTCTAACGACTCTACCAGTTGTTTCCACAATGGTTCCAGCTGAAGGAATAGAAAGCTGACCTGCCCAATCCATTTGCAACTTTAGCAGAGCAGCGGCATTCATCCCTTATCCCCACGTGCAGGTATTTCTTGGATCTTTGATGCTAGTGGCACCTAGCCTCTCATTTTAGGGCAGCATGCCAACACCAGGAGAGGGTGCCATCCAACCAGAAATGGAGGATATATTGACAAGACAGCACTAAGCATCCCCATCTAAATTAACCCCCCAAACCAGGCCATGTTTAGAAGCACAGTGCTGTGGCATCCAGAAACTCTTGGTAGTGCTGGGAAGCACTAATATGCTCAAAGCTTACAGGAGAGCCACATAAATTCAGGGGGGTTTGCTTGCAGATGCTTCATGGGTACTAGGATGCTGCTGTACTGTTTGTTTGAGACACGCTGTAACTTGCCGGTATACTTTATTAATTGAGAACTAACATTAGAAAGACACGGCAAAACCACAAGTCAGTAATATCTACTCATGGTGGAGGAGAGGTCTGTCTTGAAGAAAGCTGGAAAACATGACCATTCAAACCATGCTGATGCAGCTGATACAGAACTGGACTGTACGAATACATCGATGACAGCAACAATGCTGTAGTCAGGCTTACATTTGAGTATCTGCAATTGTAATCAGATTCTCTGTCCTCCATAAATCTGAGGAATACAGCAGTAATACCTGGAGCACAGAGAGCAGCTTAGGGTGAAATCAGACTTAGAAAGGTAACTACCAACATTTGGGAATGTGCTCAACTGCTTTCTGAGCTTCAGGTTTGGAAAAGATCAACTGTTCCTTCACCGTCCTGGCACAAAAGGCAATACGCTTTAGGACGTTGCTCTTTTTCTCTTGCCCGACACAGGCATTGTCTTTAGGAAACTAATAGGAATCACTTAAGAATGAAACTTCTTGTTTGCATGGTTTGCCAGCTGGCCACTCTCAGTCTTTCCTCTGGAGATAGCATGCAGCCCCGCCACCCCCACCCCTCTGGGGTGTAAGAATACCCTGCCCCCCCTCCCCCAAACAAAGGAAGCAGTCAAACACGGAGACTCAGACTGCTGGCAGATGGGAACAAATCACCAGTTCACACTGCAATGTGTCTCTCCGTTTACTCTAAAAGCAATACAAGCAAAAGCATACAATAAGGAATCTCTCTGCTTAGAGGAAACAGGATGGAGAACTTGACTCTCAGAAAAAACAACCCCAAGAACAAACTCAATTCAAACATCAGAACAGCCACCACTGTTGGACTTTGAATGCCACGTCCCAGCGGGCTGAAAAATCTAAGTCTGCTTTGGGACAGATACATTCAAATCTGCCCTGTCACAACAAAAGTTAACAGCAGCTTTAACAAGAAAGATACAACCGGAATGCCTCCGTAAACCAACAGCCACAAAGAAGGTGAACACACTGAAACCCCTCCCAAAGAACACAACGTGTTATGGCTACTTACCCAAGGTCTGTCTTGCCGGTAGCTTTAACTCCTCTAACAGGGACTCTCCTAACAGTTACCGATGAGTTCCTTGGAATCAGGGCATTGTCATCTGTGTATTCTGGAAACAACATCAATACAGAGAAAGCATCAGTCAGTTTGTAAGAGTGATATTAACATGTCGTGACATAGCACTTCAGGGAATCCCTTTACAGATAGAAAAGCAACATTTTACACACAGCGTCATGCTTTTATCATCTCCACACACTCACGGTACCTTTCCAGAAATCTTCAGGTCTGATAGTCAAACACAAGCAGCAAAATCTTTTCCATTTGTTTTGAATCGTTTCAATGCCAACAGCAAAATGGTCTCTAAAGTCACTAAAGCAGAGTCTGCTAAAACATGAAGCTCTTTCCTGATCTAACTTCCATTGCTTTTGCTCCTGTTAGCTTACAAAACCCTAGAACATGTCTCTATAATAGCGAGCACGGAAGAGGACACCCCCACCCCGCCTCCCACCTTTTCAAACACATCCCAACCATCCATTTTGCCTTCCCACCATCTTCAAAAAGAGTCCACCATCTCTTTTTTTTTTCCCCCAGTGATGTGTAAAATCCTGTTTACTTTTAGCTTCTATTAGCATTGCTTCTATTACGAGATTTCCGTGATCACGCGGCTCGGAAAAATCTGAACAAGTTGCCCATCTTCACTCAGGGTTCACTGAAGGGTCTTTCCAAGATCATGCCAACATTTAGTCAGGACTCCTGCACAAAGTTATAAAACCCACTACCATATCTCCACAGGGAAGATCTCCAAGAACCCCCTTTAGGCAGGACATCCTGGCCTAGTTCTTTCCTTCATCTTCTGAAGGTGACTTTAGGCACGTAGATGCTGTTCAATAAAAACGGAAATTCACGGTTATGTATAAAACCCCAAAATCTGGCATACACATAAATGACACTGAAATATATTCCTTAGCTTTGCTCTGACAACCGCTGGGGGATTTTTGCATTTCCACAGGGAAGACACCCTTACAGAAGTTCCAGTAAGCATCTGTGTCACAACCTGTACGTCTGCCTCTACCTGCATGTCTGTCTCTACTGCTGTATATGACACGCGATCCCGTAACACCCCCAAGACCCCTAACACCGTGCTGTTAAGTCTGCTCACAGATACTCTCCTGAACATACTTTACCTATCTGTAGGTAAACAGCGTGTTTAGGTCCAACCACTGGAAAGGCTGGGGCCAAAGTTACAGTTACCACAGCAGGCATGTCATTCTGTTTAAGTTTTAATACATCAAAGAGGAAGAGGAAAAAATCCTATGAGTACACATTGTAAAGACAAGACTGTTGTGGGAATGTCACAGAACCACAGGAAAAAAGAAAAAAACCCCAACCGATAAAATTTGAATGTTTAAGGAATGGAGACGGTTTCCAAGTCTTTTTATTTCTGACAAGTCATATTCCAAAGTCTTTAATCACATGCAAGCTTTGCCAGACGGTAGATTACCAAGCTGAAACAGCACGCTAAGTAATACGAAAACATTACCGTCTCTGAGAATCAAGCACCATTCCTCAGATTCAAAAGAACTTAGGGCTTCTCGAAGAACATTTTTAGGTATATTCACCATAAGTGATCTGCCATAAAACTTCAGTACTGCCCTGACACCGTCTAACACGCAGTACCACGACAAAAATGCACCGTTTGAAAGAAATGAAGAAATGATGCTCAATAGCATCTGAATGAACATGTCTTTGGTGTAGCAAAGAAGCTGTATTGGCAAGAAATGCCAAGTATACTTTAGACAGAACGCTCGTCTACAAGATGGCTTTCCAGGGTCTGCATAGATTCTCACTCACAGATACACTCTTGATCCCAAACGTTGCTACTGAGCAGTTTCTGCAGCAGCCAAGCACCACTTTTCCAATGCGGTGGAGTAAAAGTAGCTGAAGACAAATTTCAGTCACCAAACCCACTTTTTTTTCCCCTTTAAATTAGCCACCCACTCCTTTTCTATCACATTCAGCCTTCTCTGCCGGCTTTCAAAGAAATCTGGCAGGTTTGTGATGACAAGGCATTGTCCCACATTCCCTTCTCATTTTAGCTAGAAGGGTTCCCAGAAACCAAACCCCTTCCACGCGCGGTGTCGCACACGGACCCCGTACGCTGCTGTGCCTGGCTGCGCACACAGCCCTGACGGCAGCTGCCAGCGCACAACCACGGAAGAGCAGCTCTGAGGCCCCAGCACAAGTCACCGCTGCCGGCCGCGGCCCAACCGCCTCACTGGCCACCTGCGCCGCCGCCAGCCGGCCGGTCCCCGCATCCCGCGCCCGCCGCCCCCACGCACCTTCCATGGTCTGGGCGTTGGTGACCTGCAGGTCGCAGCGGGTCGCCTTCAGCCTCTCGCGGCCCATGATCTGGCGCCTGAGGTCGCGCAGGGAGATGTGGGGGCCGTGAAAGGTGACCACATCAGAGCTCAGCCTGGAGGAGAACTTGTAGTGGACACACGACATGGCCGGGGCCAGGCAGTGCCCGCTCCGCGATGGCACCTCACGCAGCAGCTGGCCTCGCGGCCCCCACAGCAGGTCAGGGCCCACCGAGGGGCTGGGGCCAGCAGCGCGGGCTGAGCCCGCCGGCTCCTCCTCGCAGCCCCGGTGGGAGGACGATGGCGACAGGCCCTGGCTCGGCCTCCGCTCCCTCCTCGCACCAGCGCTGCCAGGCCAAGCTGCTCGCTATGGCAACCCGGGCGGCTCCGCATTGTGACAGAGGGGCTCAGGGGGCCACTCAGCGCCCCTGGGGGAGGGGCCTTCATCAGCCCCGCCCGGGCCGCCGGTGTCCCTGCTGTCCCCCAGCCTGTCACCGCCCCGTGCCCTGTCACACTCCAGGGCTGCGGTGTCCCTCCTGTCACCCCCTGGGGCCTTCACCACCCAGCGTCACCTGTCAGCCCCTGCGCCTGTGGTGGCTCTCCCAATGGCCCTGGGCACATCACCGCCCCGTGCCCTGTCACCCCCCAGGCTGTCCCTGCCTGCTGTCCCCTCCTGTCACCCCCCAGGCTGTCATGGCTTGCTGTCCCCTCCTGTCACCCTCCAGGCTGTCACTGCCTGCTGTCCCCTCCTGTCACCCCCCAGGCTGTCACGGCCTGCTGTCCCCTCCTGTCACCCCCATGCTGTCCCAATCTGCTATCCCCTCCTGTCATCCCCAGGTTGTCATGGCCTGCTGTCCCCTCCTGTCACCTCCCAGGCTGTCATGGCCTGCTGTCCCCTCCTTTCACCCCTAGGCTGCCACTGCCTGCTGTCCCCTCCTGTCACCCCCATGCTGTCCCAATCTGCTGTACCCTCCTGTCACCTCCCAGGCTGTCATGGCCTGCTGTCCCCTCCTTTCACCCCTAGGCTGTCACTGCCTGCTGTCCCCTCCTGTCACCCCCCAGGCTGCCACTGCCTGCTGTCCCCTCCTGTCACCACGCAGGCTGTCACCGCTTGTTGTCCCCTCCTGTCACCCCCCAGGCTGTCCCAATCTGCAGTCCCTTCCTGTCACCCCTAGGCTGCCACTGCCTGCTGTACCCTCCTGTCACCACCCAGCCTGTCACTGCCTGCTGTCCCCTCCGGTAACCCCCAGGCCTGTCCCCGCCTACTGTCCCCTCTGGTCACCCTCCACACTGCCACTGCCTGCTGTCCCCTCCTGTCATCCCCAGGCTGTCACTACCTGGTGACATAAGCTACACAATATAAAAAAGAAAAAAGAAAAAAACCAAAATGAAAACCTGCTTTGGTGAACACCAAAACATCCGTGACTTTCTCAGACTCTTCACTACCCCACATGTGAGTCAAGGGACAGGGTCTCCTAAAGGCTCTTTTGCGGGCACTTCCTGAAGACACCCCCAGCCCCCACCCCACCCTGCTTTTCTACAAGTGCACAAAGAGGTTAAGAAGAATTTCATGTCTAAGTTAAAGGAGGCAGTTTCTGAAATTAGCTTAGGTGAATAAAGCAAGGTGGTGTATTCATGGATTTTCTCCTCTGCAAAGCCATGAAGAAAACATGAAACGCACTCCCCAAAGGCAAAGGAGCAAACTGAGGGAGAGCAGCTCATCGGCGCCTTTCAGAGCTTCAACAGTCTGGAGAAACGGGAAAAAAACCCATACAAAGATAAAGAGCAGCCAAGATGCACTTTTATAAAATGCACATTGGGGCCTGTTCCAGATCTCCGAATGACTTTCAATGTTGCTTTGCATGACTATTAGACCAAGGCCTAAAGTGGCGTGATAGCTTCTGCTTGCCGGGGCATGGTAAGATCACTCAAACGAGCGACAAGGTAACAAGTAAACACCAAAGGCAATAGCGGAGCTTACCGTTTCCCTCCACTGGCGACCAGCTGTGCAGTAAACCAGCTTAACCAGCCTCCCTAAGGATGGCTCTAAAGTCGCTGAAAAGGAAAAAAAGAAGGTAAGTCCTTAGCCTGGAATGTAAAGGCACCATCTTGGCTCCCAGGCAGGTGGCACTGATGGCCCAGCAGGGTCATGTCCCCACGTTCCAGGAAAGATAAAAAAAGTGCAGGACATGTTTGTGGGGTGGGTTTGATGCATCCTTTCCGTTTGCTGAAAGCCTGAGGAAGGATGTATTCCACGGTAGGACCGGTGGCACTTTAGACCTGAGGTTAAAATAGTGCTGCACTTCAGTGACGCTCCCCAAGCTGCTTTCACCACCAAAGAGAAAAAGATTTGCTCTCTCCAGTATGGTGGGAATGATACCATAAAGTCTGTCAGGGAGAGAAACCCTCTAAGCCTTGCTTGCAAGTTTCAGAAGGCCGGCATTCTTTATGGCAGTGCTGGGAGCACGGGGGAATGTTTCCTCTGAGCGTGCTCACCCAGTTCCTCGAGGGTACGCACTACGGACAGCAGAGCACTTGCACACTCATAGCGCATTACACATGCATTTTCAGTCAGGCACGGGATGGGTTACAAGTTGCTTGCTTTAATGCAAACGAGCACACACCCTCAGACAGCACTGCTGAGGTTTTTTACTAGCTCCCCGTGCTCCCCAAGCGGGGCCTTGCCCTCTCTCGGGGGGCTATCTGAGTCAGAGGTCACGATCTCCCCCCACAACAATTACCTTTGTCCGAATTCCAACCAACATTCTGCGGATCGCAGCACTCTATCGGCTTGTCTCCTCCTCCAGCCACAACGTCCTCACCCAGAGGCTCTTTCTGCATCACCGAAGAGAACGCAGATCTTTTCCCCATCCATTCTTTCTTCCCCATCCTTCCCAAGGCTGACTCCCTGGATGAGAGGTCCCTTAATTCGTCACTTCTAACAGCTTTAGAGAGTCAGCTTGGCCTAACCTTTGTGCGCAGGTGTGTTTAACGTAGAGCTACACACCAAATCAGAGCGTGGCAACTGGGGAGCTCAGACATCTCGTCCCTTTGCCGAGCCAGCAGCTTCCCCTTAGCAGAATCCCTGGACATAAACGTATATACAGTGGAATCTAAACAGTGGCATCAAAGGTCCCCCCAGACACCACATCCGTCCCCAAAATCCTTCCCCCCAAACAACCCTGAAAGACTTCCCTTGACACCCTCCTCCATCCTGGCTGTTCCTGAAATCATCCCCCACCTCCACCTCCCCGCCCTGGCCCTAAAACCTGTTCCCCCAGACCCTGGTGCAGCCCTCCCCCACCCTCGGTCCATCCCTAAAATCCTTCCCCCAGCTCCCCGGTCCTTCCCTAAAGGCCTTCATCAAACCTCCCGTCCGTCCCTAAAACCCTTCCCCCAGGCTCCCCACTCTGTTCTCTAAATAACACACACACCCTCCACCCACCCCCCACCCCCCCCACCCCCATACCCAGGTTTACCAATACACACACACCCGCCTCCTCAAACCTCCCCCACCCCCCATACACCCACTCCCACAAACACACATCCTTGCCCCACCCCCCACCCCCACACACCCCGCTCCATCCCTAAACACCTTCATCCATTCCCACCCGTCCCTCCCTAAACCCCTTCCCCCCGCCCCCTCCCCTGCCCCCGTCCCTCTGTCCCTGGCATGGCCCAACTGCCCAGCACCACCAGACCACTCTGGCCCAAACACCATAAGGCAATGGTTCCCACCTGACAATAGCAAGTCGAGGAACATTTTTTTTTTCCTAAATAGAGAGAGTTTTACTTCGTATGCTGCCGACTACGCCGAATTATGTTTTGCTGGCTGACTGGATACACAGCAAAGCTGAACTCCACATCAAATAGAATCAAATCTATCAAGTATATCAAATAATGGAATATATCAAACGCAGTTTCTTATATTGCAATAAAAGAAAATAGCATGCAATATGATAAAAGGAACCAGTGGCAGTTACTGTGAGCGATATGATAAAAGAGCAATAGGAGCGAAGCATCCATTTGTTATCCCAAAGTGTTAACGTGACTAAGGAAAGGAGACATCACCAATTCCCACCCCAACAACACCCAGGCCCACCCTTCGGCTGGGAGCCCCCTTGCAGCCAGTGCCAGGAGTCTCTCGGGAACTGGGAAATTCCCCTGGAGAAGGTACCAGGAAGGAATTCTCTCGCTGCTTCCCACCGTGCATGGTAGCCATGTGAGGCACAGCACAAGAGTTCTGCTCCCTGCTTTCTCTGGTGAGAAAATTGACACAGCACTTTTGAACTCACACAGAACCAAAAAACATGGCCTGGGAAAGTGCAGGGCTGCTCCCCTGGAGAGGGTTCCAGAAGGAATTTTATTGCTACCTCTCACCATTTCCTTGCAGCCACGTTAGGCTCAGTAGAGAAGTTGTGCACCCTGCTCTCTGTGGGGAGAAACTGGACACCTTTACACTGGCAATAATGCACAGCCCAAATAACTCACCTTGACAAAGTGCAGGGCTGCTCCCCTGGAGAAGGTGGCAGGAAGGAATTCTCTTGCTGCTTCTCACCCTGCCCTGGCAGCCGTGTGAGGCACAGCACAAATGTTCTGCTCCCTGCTTTCTGTGGTCAGAAAATGGACCCCTCACATTTGAAATTGCACAGAGCCCAAAAAACTCACCTTGGCAAACTGCAGCACTGCTCCCCGGAGAAGGTTCCAGGAAGGAATTCTCTGGCTGCTTCTCACCCTGCCCTGGCAGCCATGTCAGGCACAGCACAAAAGTTCTGCTCCCTGCTTTCCGTGGTGAGCAAAATTAATCCTTCAGCGTTGCAGTCATTAAGAGCCCAAAAAAGTCACTTTGGGAAAGTACAGCACTCCTCCCATAAAGAAGGTACCAGGAAAAAATTCTCTTGTTGCTCTCACCCTGCCCTGGAAGCCATGTGAGGAAGAGCACCAAACTTCTTCTCCCTGCTTTCTGTGCTGAGAACATTGACACAAACCTTGTGCACTCATGCAGAGCTAAAAGAAAAAGTATCTCTTAAGAAAGTGCAGCACAGCTCCCCTGGAGAAGGTTCCAGAAACGAATTCTCTTGCTGCTTCTCACCCTGCCCTGGCACCCATGTGAGGCACAGCACAAAAGTGCTGCTTCCTGCTTCCTGTGGTGAGAAAATTGACCAAAACCTTGTGCACTCATGCTGAACCAGAGCTCACTTTGTGAAAGTGCAGCACTATTCCCCTGGAGAAGGTGCCAGGCAGGAATTCTCTTGCTGTTTCTCACTCTGTCCTTGCAGCCATGTGAGGCACAGCACAAATGTTCTGCTCCCTAGTATCTGTGTTCTGAAAATTAACCCCTCACATTTGCAATCGCATAGAGCCAAAAAACCCCTCACCTTGACAAGTGCAGCACTGCTCCCCTGGAGAAGGTTCCAGGAAGAAACTCACTTGCTGTTTCTCACCATGCCCTGGCCGCCATGTGAGGCACAGCACAAAAGTGCTGCTCCCTGCTTTCTAAAGTTGGCAAAATTGACCGTTTATAGTTCTACTCATGTAGAGACAGGACTTTCTTATTCAAAAGCAAAACCCAAAAAGCCACGTAGCCGTGGGAAACCCTTTATCCTTCCGTGTGGCTGGTGACTTCCCATGGCTCTTCCGCAAGGCAGGAGAAACAACCATGAATTTGGAAGCCCACGTAAATTCAAGTACACTTAGTCCTCTGACAGTCACTACTTATGGGCCAGCAGTCCTCTCACCCCTCCACAGATCTGCCTCTTAGTCCTCTAGCAGTCATCCTCCATGGAAGGACCACAAGTCCTCCATACCTACCTACCAACTCACCAGAAATGAGTCAGACCACGCCAGAAGTGACACTGCCTGACCTGCAGGAGATATATTAGGCCTGTAACGATGGTTTCAAGACAGAAAAAAACCACCACCATCCACCAGCACAGCAGAAAAACAACCAGAAGAAACATCATACACAAACCAAAGGCCCCCATCCAAACCCCACAAAGGCAAAATAGCTGAAAAAAGGCACTCTCCACAAAAAAAACCAACCACACAGAACACATGATAAAAATGCCATAACCCCAGGAACACAGGGCCAACAAACACAGGTTCTGTCCATAACAATAACACACTTTGACACTAACTCGCCTGGCCTCTGGCATACCATAACCTTGTTGCCCCCAAACCCCAGCACACTGTAGCCCTAAGGCAACACAAAATGGAACGCAAAGTCCCTGAAGATCTCCGCCAGGGCAAAAGCAAAGCACAGAGCCACACGGGAGGGTGGGGTTGGAAGGGACCCATGGAGGTCCTCTGGGCAAAGCCCTCTGCTCCAGCACGCTCACCTCGAGCAGGTCGCAGAGAACTGTGTGCCCTTGGCCTTTGAAGATCTCCAAGGACAGAGACTCCACAACCTCCTTGGACAACCTCTGCCAGCATTTGACCGCCCCGAGGGGGAAAATTTGCCATTTCTATCTCTCCTTTCACTGTACCGCATTCCAGAACAGCCATGACATTACAAGCTCAGGCTTGAAAGCCAGTGCTGTGGCTGGCCTGAAATTCTGTCCCCCTATTTTTCATCCACTGGTAGCTAAAGGAGGACAAAGAAGGATTTCTTTCAAAGGAGAACTTCTCTTTTCCTCTGTCCTACTTCTCTGCCAGTGATCTGGATTCTGAGTGCTGCGCCACTGTCCTAATGGCTGGGAGAGGGATACTTCTTGTAGGACAGGGAGGAGGTGACAGTGGAGATGATCAGGCTGGGGAAGCTGAAGGAAAACGCAAGCAACTGGACTTGCCTGAAGCAAGAGTGGCCAGCTTCAGAGCTAGGTCACCTCGTGTCCTCAGCTCCCATGCAGGAGCTGAACCACACACATGGACTGCAAAGCAGTGTGGCCCATAGAAAAAAACCTGCTTTTGGCTCGGGATCGCCCAGGGGCATTTAACTGCAATTCCGGCCTTGTCAGCAGGAAGGAAACATGCCCTGCAAGCACACACTGAGGCATGACACCTTCACCGGGGCTAAAGGGTACCTCAGGAGACCTACATGGGACCCCCCAGCACCTGGATTGCTGGCTGGAGGATGGGTAGGTCAAAGGACCCTAACGGGAGCCCTGCAGGCTCCATACATTGGACCAACGGGCACCTTCCCTTGTCACACAGAGCATCCTCTCGGATGCTCTGCACAGTTTCTGGTAGATCTCTGGAGAAGAGCTTCTCCGCAGCCCTCTCCCGTGGGCTTGCTCACCCCCGGAGCCCTTCCCAAGCACAGCCCCAGCAGGTGGATGCAGCCGGCCATGCAGGGAAGAACAAGCAGCAGGCACCACAGTCAGCACTGCGGGAAAGCTGGGACCCCAGACACCCACTCAGGCTCCCCAATCCCAGCCTGGCCCACAAGAGTGCCTTTATCTCCCTTTCCCAGAAGTGCTGAATTCCCCTTCCAGCATTAGCCACTGGACCCACGCTGCTTCTTGCTGCGGTGTACAACAGCCAACAGAGAACTTGCTACATGTCTCTGATTTCCTGCATTTTTCCTGAAAAGGGCGGGTGTGTAACTCTCTGAATGGCTTCTATTTGAAGCAAGGCATTGCTTAGGGTCAACAGTGAAACGAGACACGGGCCATCAAAAGCTGACTACGGGTCCCTTCTTTGCCATGGTCATGGCCTACCCCACAGACTCGCCCCTGGCCGTGTTGGCCACCGGCTGGGTGAAGGTCATGGCTAACAGGGCAGGGGCTCCTGGGTGCTGCTCATCCAGCCCTGATTGCCAAGGGTGAAGCCTTAACACCCAGGTGGGATAAAGCCTTCCCAAGCAAGGGTGGTGCTCCAGGGGCACCACAATTCCTGCTGAAGCTCACCACACATTTCATTTACCTGTGGCGCCTGGCAGGACACGAGCGGCTCTTGACTGCTGCTAGTCCCCCTGTCTTTTGGTAAAAATGGAAGTTTTTCCTCCCGGTGGGCCTGCTCCAATTCCAGCACCTTGGGGCCTGAGGCCTAGCACGGCCTGGTTGCCAGAGGCCTTCCAACTGCTAGGCCGGCCTCCACCAAGAGGAGTCTGCCTCAGGCCACAATGGCCATCTCTAGGAAAAACAGCTTCTTTTATTGAGCAGGACCCTGCCAAAACCCCAGGTGAAAGCGTTGGCCGCAGGCGCAGGGAGGTGGTCCTTGCCCCCTGCCCTGTCCTGCTCGGGGCTCCCCCGGGCAGGGCAGGCCCGGCCATACTGGAGAGGGCCCCGGCCCCGCCCCCCCCCAGGCTCCGCCCACTTTCCGTTGGGCTCAGACCGTTGGTCACGGGGAGCCCACGGCCACCACAGGCAGCAGGGCAGAGCTGTGCTGGCACGCAGCGGCGCTGGCAGGAGGCAGCCTCTGGCCCAGGAGCGCTGCCACAGCACCAGCACCCCGCTCCCCAGCCTCCCCGTCGCCGGCTGGGCCCCCTCCTGGGTGCACGGCCAGGGCCCTCCTCTCCCGGGCAGGATGGGCCAGGCCTGCTGCTGCTGCAGCTCCAGGTGGGCTCCCCCCGGGCTCGGGGACACGCGGGCACAGCTGGGCCACGCAGCACTGGCGTTGCTCATGCCCGCCGCGCTCTGCTCTGCAGGGAGGCTCTCAGCGACGCCGAGCCGGTGCTGAGCACAGACGTGCGGCTGACCCGGGGCCGCAAGAGGAGCGAGAGGCGCCTTCTGCTCCTCCACGAGGAACTGGTGGTCGCCAAGTTGCGGTAAGACCCTCAGAGCCCAGATCCTTCCCCCCAGCCCCGGCCCAGGGACACCCTGGCACCAGCCCCAGGCCCCGGCCCCTCGGTGCTGGAGGCACCCATGTCCGTCCCAAGGGCAGGTGGGGGACAGGGCTCTGCGCGTGGGGACCCAGCCCAAGGAGCCCCCCTCCAGCTCAGTGCCCGCCTCTGCTCTCTGCAGACATGGCACCAGCCTGCGCCCACAGCTCCGCCTGGCCCTGGACCAGCTGTGGGTGCTCAGCAGCGGGAAGGATGCTGCGGGGCAGGATGGACAGGAGGAGGAGGAGCAAGGCACCGATGAGGACAGCACCTCTGTCATCCTCGCCTGGCCCACCGGCTCCTGCATTGCCACTTTTGGGTGAGTCGTGGTCGGGCAGGAGAGCTTCCCAGCCGTGCCCACGCCATCCCGTGAATACTGGCCTCTGCCTTGCGTGCAGAGCCTGGGCAGGGAGCAGGCAGCTCGGTGGCAGGGAGGGAGGGATGGGGGATGTTTCCCCATCCTGCATCCCCTGGTCACCTTTTGGTCCCCAGAAGGGAAGGGCAAATACAGCTGCTCGGGCAGGACAGAGCGACCCAGGGCTTGGACAGCGCCTCTGTCCTGCCCCACGGGGCAGGGCTGTGCAGGCACCCACCTTTGCCCAGGGCTGGGGGCAGCAGGGCCTGACGCTGTCTCCCCTCTCTTTCTGCAGCTCCCAGGCACTGAAGGAGCTGTGGGTGGCCACGCTGCTGGGGTAAGCCGGGGGGGTGCTCCAGGAGAAGCTGGGCCCACGGGGGAACACAGCCCCCAGCTGGGGAAGGTGCCCCTGGGGCTGCAGGCAGCTCTCGGGCGCAGCTGCCTGACGAGAGACAAGAGACGGCTTGGGGCTCACCCAGCTCTCTCCCTCTCCCTTCCCGGTGCACAGGACACCAGAAAGACGCACGGGAGCCCGCGTCACCCGCCTAACATCCATCAAGCTCCTGGAGAAGGAGCTGAGCCGCCGCCACGCCGTGAGTGTCTCTCTGCTCTGGGCCCTGTCCCCAAGCACTGCTCCTGCAGCCGAGCAGCAGACCCATGGCTGCTCACCTTCTTCCCCTCCTTCTCTCCCGCCCAGTGGAGGACAGTGCGCGCCAGGAGCCTGGAGAGGCTGATGGAGGCACAGGCAGAGGTGAGAATGGCTGCCTTTCACCCATCTCTGGCTGTGCTGGGATGTGCAGCGAGTGGGGTGACCATGTGCAGGAGGGCGGGGGTTCCCACAGTACCGCTCCGCAGCAGAGGGGGTTGGGGAGACACCAGGAACGCTGGTACGTACTGGCTGGCTGGCGGAGCTGGGACGAAACCTGCCGCACGGGGCAGAGAGCCTGGGAGGGCAGAGGGTCCCAGCTCTGCCATGCTCAGGCTGCTGGCTCCGGGGGGGCAGCTCGCCGCTGGCCCTTTCTGCTGCGGGGCTGCTGTCCAAGCGCAGCCTCATTCTTGGTTCTTGCAGGCTCATCCCAAGCAAGGGCCTGCGACGGCCCCATCTGCAAACGCAGGGGGACTTTGCCACGAGCCAGGTGAGTTTGGGAAAGAAAGGCAACCTCCTGCAATGGATTGAACTGTGCTCACTTGTCCCCTGAGTGTCGCCATGCAGGTTGGGCACCGCACGGGAGGACAACACCTGGACTGGCAAGGACACCTGCTGGAGAGCGGCCGCTGCATGAGCTTCTGCAGGACACAGAGCCTCTGCGGCTGCCCACAGCTTGCAGGAGGGCAGGGCAAGGGCTGGGACAGGCTGTCCTGGTGGCACACCAGCTCTCGGCAGCCTCCAAGCCACAGCTGCTGAGCCAAAGCCACGGTTCCAGCTGCTGGCTCCCTGCCTGTCCTGCCGCACTACACAGCATCGCGCTGCGGGCAGGACAGAGCAGGGCAGGGCAGGCTCTGGGACCGCTGGCCTGGGGTTCTCCGTTGATGGCGTCTTACTCCGTTTTCCTTTGCAGCAGGAGGGAGCAGCAGCAGCAGCAGGAGGAGGATGGGGCTGCCCTGGCCCTTTGCTCTACGGCGCACCCCGGCCGCTGCCCAGGCACCAGGGCAGGCGGGCTCCGGCTGCAGCAGGGCGCTCTTTGGGCAGCCCCTGGCAGCCCTCTGTGGGGAGGACAACACGCTGCCCCGGCCCATCCAGGTAAGCCAGCCTGCACACGGGGTCCCCAGCCCCCCACTCAGTCCACAGGCAGTGTCCCCTGGCTCCAGGTACTGGGGAATTGGGCTCTCTGCCCATGGCTCACGCTTCTCTGCTCCCAGCCCCTTTGCAGGGGGACAGAGCCCAGTCTGGGGAAGAGCTCTGGCCACGGCCACCGCTGCTGCAGGGCAGCTCCTCAGCCAAGCCACTGTCCTGCATCTCTTGCAGGAGCTGCTGGCTGTCCTGCACCAGGAAGGACCGACGACGGAGGGGATATTCCGCAGAGCTGCCGGCGGCACGGAACTTCGGCAGCTACGCGAGGCCCTGGACCGCGGCACGGAAGTCGATGTAGGAAGACAGCCTGCACTGCTGCTGGCCGTCATCTTGAAGGTGAGCGCTTCTGAGCTGCAGCTGGAGGAGCTGCTGGCTGGCCTGCAGCGTTCAAAGGCTCACCTGCAGCCCTTGGCATTGCAGGACTTCCTGCGAAGCATCCCCACCAAGCTCCTCGTCATCGACCTCTACGAGGACTGGATGGCAGCCATGGAGAGGGCCAGCAAGCAGGCCAAGGTGGAGGAGCTGAAAGCGTAAGTGTGGGCAGCAGCCTGCCTGGTGAGCAGGGACCGGCAGAGTTCTGGGACCTGCCTGCCAAGGCATGGGTTCCTCAGAAAGCTGTCTTTTCGGGCAGCTGCAAAGCTGTGCAACACGGCTGCTGGCTCCCACCCGCCTGGGGCCAGCTGCAGGGACGGCTGTGGGCACCCTCTGCTTCATCAGCCTTGTCTTCCTCTTCCCTCAGGGTGGCTGACAAGTTGCCTGTGGCCAACCTCCTCCTCCTGAAGCGGCTGATGGCCCTGCTGCAGCACATTGGCCACAACGCAGCCACCAGCAGAATGAGCTGCAGCAACCTGGCCATCTGCGTCGGGCCCAACCTGCTGAGCCCACCCAACGAGGACCTGCTCCCGCTGCAGGCCATGCTGGCGGTGACCGAGAAGGTACGCCCTACCCAGCAGCCGGCTGCTGCCTTCCCGGCCCATCGGAGCTTGGCTGTTGAGAGGTCCCTGGCTGCCTCCTCCCTTGAGCCAGGGCTGGTGGGCTGGGTGCCTGGAAGAGCAAGCCCCAGCCGCAGCCACCTGCGCAGACAAAGGGTCAGCAGCGGGAAAGGCTGCTTGACACGTCTGCAGGCACCTGGCTTGAGACCAAGGCTTTCATGTCTGCAGGTGAACGTGCTGGTGGAGTTCCTGATTGAAAACTGCGGGGACATCTTTGGGGGGGAGGTGGCCGGCCTCTCCCCTCCATCAGCCGAGGAGGTGCCAGCACCCATGGACAGGCGCACAGGTAGGAGGAGGGGCTGAGGCTTGTCACAGACACTGGGGCTTGGGATGCCAGAAACCTCAACGTTGAGGAGACAAGCGGTGTAGGGCTTGGCTGGGCTTTGCTTGAGATGTTCTTGACTTCCAAGAAGTCACGCTGCTGCACGTGCTTTTGCTTTCCAGAGCTGCAGTGCGAAGAGCAAAGTGGCCCTGCAGGCACAGCAGACACCCAGCGTCCAGCAAAAGCCTTTCTGGATGCAGACGCCTCTCTGCTGGACATCGACAGAGGAGCTGGGGGAGACACAGGGGCAGGGCCCAAAGCGGCAGAGGTACGGCAGCTCCACAGACACTGGGACAACATGTCTCAAGTGGGACAGTAATTTCCCAGGAGGCCAAGCAGCTGCTGGGCCTCCTCCTGGCAGCCGCTCTCTTGTGCCTTTGGGGCTCCTCCTCTCCCCCCAGAGTGGTACGTGTTAAGGAAAACTGGAAAGGCTGTTTCTGGAATGCATTTCATTAAGTATGATCTGCTTCATCAAACAAAACATACCTACAAAATACCCACAAAAGGACAGAAGGGAGAAGCTGTCACCTTGAGAGGGCTTTTGCTCAAATCCTACTCCGTCACAGCTTCATCAAGTCTAGGCTGCATTGGCTGGGCTGTGCAAAATGTGCACGATGCAAACCAGCATCTCCTCTGTAGAGCTAAGATGGCAATTTGGCAGTCAGGCCCTCACTACCCCAGGCCGTTACTTGCCACCCGTTACCTCCCAAATTTCTGGTTTAGGCACCTCCAGATTTGCCTCCAGCCACCCCCGAGGGCACGGAAGAGTCCCCGGCACGCCTGCCACAACTGACCAGCCTGCCCCAGGAAACCAGGTAGGAAGAGCTCCCCTTGCCTGACCTGAGAGCTCACTGCAGGGGCCTGGGGCTTTCCCCATCTCATCACGCTGTGGGATGGAAAGTTTTTCAGGATCCCACCAGGAGAAGGAAAACTCGAGGAAAAGAAAGAGAAAAGAAATCTGGGCAGAGGAGAGGGACAGCACAGCAGAAATAAAACGAAGAAGAGAGGAAGTCATTTTGCTGACCCAAACCTGAGAAAATGCAGGAAGGTGCAGCACGTCAGGAAGGCCAGGTGCGTACCAGGCGCTGCTGCCCATCTTTCCCGAGTCTGAACACGGCCCTAAGTCAGCCCAGCTGGCTGGCAAGGGCCGGCGAGGGCTGGTGCTGAGCAGGGTTTGGGATGAGCCCCACGGCAGCTCCCCAGGGGCTCCCCGTCGAGCCCTGCTGTGTGGCACAGGGGCACTGTCAGCATCCCTGCGCACGCACAGCTCCCTAGGGACATCACCCCTGGGGAGAAGGCCCCTAGTGGAGGCCAGCAAGAGCTCTCCCTTCTGGGTCATGAGGAATTCCTCAGAAACAGTGTCCTCCAAAGAAGGGGGAACCAAATCCTGCCTCTTCCTGCCTCTGGGGGCTTATCAGAGCTTTCTGACTCTGTCGTTGCAGGTGCTGACTGATTTTCACCGGCTGAACCGCTGTGACTCCTGGGCCCTCGCAGCTGGTGTTGACAATAAAAGAATCTTTTCCCTCTCCTGACTGTGTCTGCCATCGGGTCTTCCGGAGTGGGGAGCTCTTGTGCTGGGAAGGACCCTGGGAAGGGGAGGAGTTTGGGATCGTCCCTTGCCCCAGCACCCTTTCCAGCGGGCATCGGGGCTGAGCTGAGGGGCTTTAGGAGGAAAAGCAAAGCACAGAGCCACACGGGAGGGTGGGGTTGGAAGGGACCCGTGGAGGTCCTCTGGGCCAAGCCCTCTGCTCCAGCACGCTCAGCTAGAGCAGGTTGCAGAGGACTGTGTGCCCTTGGCCTTTGAAGATCTGCAAGGACAGAGAGCCCACAACCTCCTCGGACAACCTTTGCCAGCATGGGACCACCCTGAGAGGGAACATTTGCCATTTCAATCTCTTCTTTCACTGTACCACGTTCCAGAACAGCCACGACATGACCAGCTCAGGCTTGAAACCAAGTGCTGTGGCCGGCCTTCAGGGCCAGCAGGGACTGGGGGCCAGAGGGGAAGTGTTTTAGGGACGGACCGTGGGGGCCGGAGGGAGGGTTTGAGGGACGGACGCTGAGGAAGGCCTCATCCCTGCAGCGATGGCTCAGGCCCAGGGCAGGGCTCTTCTCTGGATGCCACGGGGTCGATTGCAGAGGAGCAGGCTGCCCCATGCAGGGAGCAGGTGCGTGCCGGGGCTGCCAGGGGCCCTGCCTGCCTGTTCCCAGCCCAGCCCCAGCTGGGGCCAGCCCTGCGCTGCAGCCCTGGGGCCGAGGCGCACGGAGCCGGGCATTGCTGAGGGTGCTGCACCCTGACGGGCCCCGCCGCCGGCTGCCGGCTGCCCTGGGCTGCCCCTCGCTCTCCCCAGCTCTGCCTGCTGCCAGCGCCGGGGGCACCGCCACGGGGCTTGCCCCCTGCCCACAGCTGCCCTGACCCACATCTGCAGCTGTACGTGGTGCCCACATCGCACAGCTGGGGCGGGGGTGGCAGGTCTCTCTGGTGGCAGCCTGGGGCTGGGGCCAAAGCCAAGCCCATCCCTCGCTTGTGATCTTTGTCCCCAGGGAGAGCCAGTGCAGACGTGTGCTGCGCTGGGGAGTGTCCCCGGGGAGGTGACGGCCGACTGCAGAGCAGCACTGAGACCCGCGCGACAGCAACGGCAGCCGGTGGCCGCAGAGCAGCCCAGGGGAGCTGGTTCCCTCGACGGGCCCCAAAGCAGCCTTCCTCAGCCCCTGCTTTTGGTGACATGTGGAGCAGCGCAGGGACGTCTCTCAGGCTTCCAGGCCTGAGGAGGCTTTCCTCCCCAGGGGCACTGTCAGAAATCCTGCTCCCAGGATTAAAGCACCCCTCCCCCCCATGGATCCGAGGCTGTGTGTCCAGCCCCCTGGAGCTGGGTACAGGTGCCCTGAGCAGTCTCTCAGGGAGGATGGGGCCACCTGCCTGGTGGCTCTGACACAGAAATGATGAGCTGAAGCCCTGTGATGGTGGCTGGCCGTCTCAAAGCCTCCGAGTGCCTCAGCCTCTGTCCCCAGGAGCGTTTATCCCAGGCCCTGTTTCAGGGTGTGAAGATGGGTGCCAGTAATGTTCTGGTGCCTCCATCTGGCTTCCACTTCAAGGTTGTGATGCCTGAGGTCAGGGTCCCCCTGAAGGCCCTGGCGGAGATCTTCAGGGACTTTGCGTTCCATTTTGTGTTGCCTTAGGGCTACAATGTGCTGTGGTTTGGGGGCAACAAGGTTATGGTATGCCAGAGGCCAGGCGAGTTAGTGTCAAAGTGTGTTATTGTTATGGACAGAACCTGTGTTTGTTGGCCCTGTGTTCCTGGGGTTATGGCATTTTTATCATGTGTTCTGTGTGGTTGTTTTTTTTTTGTGGAGAGTGCCTTTTTTTCAGCTATTTTGCCTTTGTGGGGTTTGGATGGGGGCCTTTGGTTTGTGTATGATGTTTCTTCTGGTTGTTTTTCTGCTGTGCTGGTGGATGGTGGTGTTTTTTTCTGTCTTGAAACCATCGTTACAGGCCTAATATATCTCCTGCAGGTCAGGCAGTGTCACTTCTGGCGTGGTCTGACTCATTTCTGGTGAGTTGGTAGGTAGGTATGGAGGACTTGTGGTCCCTCCATGGAGGATGACTGCTAGAGGACTAAGAGGCAGATCTGTGGAGGGGTGAGAGGACTGCTGGCCCATAAGTAGTGACTGTCAGAGGACTAAGTGTACTTGAATTTACGTGGGCTTCCAAATTCATGGTTGTTTCTCCTGCCTTGCGGAAGAGCCATGGGAAGTCACCAGCCACACGGAAGGATAAAGGGTTTCCCACGGCTACGTGGCTTTTTGGGTTTTGCTTTTGAATAAGAAAGTCCTGTCTCTACATGAGTAGAACTATAAACGGTCAATTTTGCCAACTTTAGAAAGCAGGGAGCAGCACTTTTGTGCTGTGCCTCACATGGCGGCCAGGGCATGGTGAGAAACAGCAAGTGAGTTTCTTCCTGGAACCTTCTCCAGGGGAGCAGTGCTGCACTTGTCAAGGTGAGGGGTTTTTTGGCTCTATGCGATTGCAAATGTGAGGGGTTAATTTTCAGAACACAGATACTAGGGAGCAGAACATTTGTGCTGTGCCTCACATGGCTGCAAGGACAGAGTGAGAAACAGCAAGAGAATTCCTGCCTGGCACCTTCTCCAGGGGAATAGTGCTGCACTTTCACAAAGTGAGCTCTGGTTCAGCATGAGTGCACAAGGTTTTGGTCAATTTTCTCACCACAGGAAGCAGGAAGCAGCACTTTTGTGCTGTGCCTCACATGGGTGCCAGGGCAGGGTGAGAAGCAGCAAGAGAATTCGTTTCTGGAACCTTCTCCAGGGGAGCTGTGCTGCACTTTCTTAAGAGATACTTTTTCTTTTAGCTCTGCATGAGTGCACAAGGTTTGTGTCAATGTTCTCAGCACAGAAAGCAGGGAGAAGAAGTTTGGTGCTCTTCCTCACATGGCTTCCAGGGCAGGGTGAGAACAACAAGAGAATTTTTTCCTGGTACCTTCTTTATGGGAGGAGTGCTGTACTTTCCCAAAGTGACTTTTTTGGGCTCTTAATGACTGCAACGCTGAAGGATTAATTTTGCTCACCACGGAAAGCAGGGAGCAGAACTTTTGTGCTGTGCCTGACATGGCTGCCAGGGCAGGGTGAGAAGCAGCCAGAGAATTCGTTCCCGGAACCTTCTCCAGGGGAGCAGTGCTGCACTTTGCCAAGGTGAGTTTTTTGGGCTGTGCATTATTGCCAAGGAAAAGAGGTCAGTTTTCTGACCACAGAAAGCAGGGAGCAGAACATTTGTGCTGTGCCTCACACGGCTGCCAGGGCAGGGTGAGAAGCAGCAAGAGAATTCCTTCCTGCCACCTTCTCCAGGGGAGCAGCCCTGCACTTTGTCAAGGTGAGTTATTTGGGCTGTGCATTATTGCCAGTGTAAAGGTGTCCAGTTTCTCCCCACAGAGAGCAGGGTGCACAACTTCTCTACTGTGCCTAACGTGGCTGCAAGGAAATGGTGAGAGGTAGCAATAAAATTCCTTCTGGAACCCTCTCCAGGGGAGCAGCCCTGCACTTTCCCAGGCCATGTTTTTTGGTTCTGTGTGAGTTCAAAAGTGCTGTGTCAATTTTCTCACCAGAGAAAGCAGGGAGCAGAACTCTTGTGCTGTGCCTCACATGGCTACCATGCACGGTGGGAAGCAGCGAGAGAATTCCTTCCTGGTACCTTCTCCAGGGGAATTTCCCAGTTCCCGAGAGACTCCTGGCACTGGCTGCAAGGGGGCTCCCAGCCGAAGGGTGGGCCTGGGTGTTGTTGGGGTGGGAATTGGTGATGTCTCCTTTCCTTAGTCACGTTAACACTTTGGGATAACAAATGGATGCTTCGCTCCTATTGCTCTTTTATCATATCGCTCACAGTAACTGCTACTGGTTCCTTTTATCATATTGCATGCTATTTTCTTTTATTGCAATATAAGAAACTGCGTTTGATATATTCCATTATTTGATATACTTGATAGATTTGATTATATTTGATGTGGAGTTCAGCTTTGCTGTGTATCCAGTCAGCCAGCAAAACATAATTCGGCGTAGTCGGCAGCATACGAAGTAAAACTCTCTCTATTTAGGAAAAAAAAAATGTTCCTCGACTTGCTATTGTCAGGTGGGAACCATTGCCTTATGGTGTTTGGGCCAGAGTGGTCTGGTGGTGCTGGGCAGTTGGGCCATGCCAGGGACAGAGGGACGGGGAGCAGGGGAGGGGGCGGGGGGGAAGGGGTTTAGGGAGGGACGGGTGGGAATGGATGAAGGTGTTTAGGGATGGAGCGGGGTGTGTGGGGGTGGGGGGTGGGGCAAGGATGTGTGTTTGTGGGAGTGGGTGTATGGGGGGGGGGGGAGGTTTGAGGAGGCGGGTGTGTGTGTATTGGTAAACCTGGGTATGGGGTTGGGGGGGGTGGGGGTGGGGGAGGGTGGAGGGTGTGTGTGTTATTTAGAGAACAGAGTGGGGAGCCTGGGGGAAGGGTTTTAGGGACGGACAGGGAGGTTTGATGAAGGCCTTTAGGGAAGGACCGGGGAGCTGGGGGAAGGATTTTAGGGACGGACCGAGGGTGGGGGAGGGCTGCACCAGGGTCTGGGGGAACAGGTTTTAGGCCCAGGACGGGGAGGTGGAGGTGGAGGATGATTTCAGGAACAGCCAGGATGGAGGAGGGTGTCAAGGGAAGTCTTTCAGGGTTGTTTGGGGGGAAGGATTTTGGGGACGGATGTGGTGTCTGGCGGGATGTTTGATGCCACTGTTTAGATTCCACTGTATATACATTTATGTCCAGGGATTCTGCTAAGGGGAAGCTGCTGGCTCGGCAAAGGGACGAGATGTCTGAGCTCCCCAGTTGCCACGCTCTGATTTGGTGTGTAGCTCTACGTTAAACACACCTGCGCACAAAGGTTAGGCCAAGCTGACTCTCTAAAGCTGTTAGAAGTGACGAATTAAGGGACCTCTCATCCAGGGAGTCAGCCTCGGGAAGGATGGGGAAGAAAGAATGGATGGGGAAAAGATCTGCGTTCTCTTCGGTGATGCAGAAAGAGCCTCTGGGTGAGGACGTTGTGGCTGGAGGAGGAGACAAGCCGATAGAGTGCTGCGATCCGCAGAATGTTGGTTGGAATTCGGACAAAGGTAATTGTTGTGGGGGGAGATCGTGACCTCTGACTCAGATAGCCCCCCGAGAGAGGGCAAGGCCCCGCTTGGGGAGCACGGGGAGCTAGTAAAAAACCTCAGCAGTGCTGTCTGAGGGTGTGTGCTCGTTTGCATTAAAGCAAGCAACTTGTAACCCATCCCGTGCCTGACTGAAAATGCATGTGTAATGCGCTATGAGTGTGCAAGTGCTCTGCTGTCCATAGTGCGTACCCTCGAGGAACTGGGTGAGCACGCTCAGAGGAAACATTCCCCCGTGCTCCCAGCACTGCCATAAAGAATGCCGGCCTTCTGAAACTTGCAAGCAAGGCTTAGAGGGTTTTTCTCCCTGACCGACTTTATGGTATCATTCCCACCATACTGGAGAGAGCAAATCTTTTTCTCTTTGGTGGTGAAAGCAGCTTGGGGAGCGTCACTGAAGTGCAGCACTTTTTTAACCTCAGGTCTAAAGTGCCACCGGTCCTACCGTGGAATACATCCTTCCTCAGGCTTTCAGCAAACGGAAAGGATGCATCAAACCCACCCCACAAACATGTCCTGCACTTTTTTTATCTTTCCTGGAACGTGGGGACATGACCCTGCTGGGCCATCAGTGCCACCTGCCTGGGAGCCAAGATGGTGCCTTTACATTCCAGGCTAAGGACTTACCTTCTTTTTTTCCTTTTCAGCGACTTTAGAGCCATCCTTAGGGAGGCTGGTTAAGCTGGTTTACTGCACAGCTGGTCGCCAGTGGAGGGAAACGGTAAGCTCCGCTATTGCCTTTGGTGTTTACTTGTTACCTTGTCGCTCGTTTGAGTGATCTTACCATGCCCCGGCAAGCAGAAGCTATCACGCCACTTTAGGCCTTGGTCTAATAGTCATGCAAAGCAACATTGAAAGTCATTCGGAGATCTGGAACAGGCCCCAATGTGCATTTTATAAAAGTGCATCTTGGCTGCTCTTTATCTTTGTATGGGTTTTTTTCCCCGTTTCTCCAGACTGTTGAAGCTCTGAAAGGTGCCAATGAGCTGCTCTCCCTCAGTTTGCTCCTTTGCCTTTGGGGAGTGCGTTTCATGTTTTCTTCATGGCTTTGCAGAGGACAAAATCCATGAATACACCACCTTGGTTTTTTCACCTAAGCTAATTTCAGAAACTGCCTCCTTTAACTTAGACATGAAACTCTTCTTAACCTCTTTGTGCACTTGTAGAAAAGCAGGGTGGGGTGGGGGGTGGGGGATGGGGGTGTCTTCAGGAAGTGCCGGCAAAAGAGCCTTTAGGAGACCCTGTCCCTTGACTCACATGTGGGGTAGTGAAGAGTCTGAGAAAGTCACGGGTGTTTTGGTGTTCACCTAGGCAGGTTTTCGTTTTGTTTTGTTTTTTTTCTTATTTTCTTTTTTAACTTATGTAGCTTATGTCACCAGGTAGTGACAGCCCGGGGGTGACAGGAGGGGACAGCAAGCAAAGGCAGCCTGGAGGGTGACAGGAGAGGACAGCTGTTGGGGACAGCCTGGGGGGTGACAGGAGGGGAGAGCAGGTATTGAAAGCCTGGCGGTGACAGGACCTCAGGCGCCAGATCATGGGCCGCGAGAGGCTGAAGGCGACTCACTGCGACCTGCAGGTCACCAGCGCCCAGACCATGGAAGGTGCGTGGGGGCGGCGGGCGCGGGATGCGGGGAC
>NW_024427574.1:0-7285 GCF_017639655.2 Falco naumanni
AATCATAAGTCTTAACCTAAAGACCTAACCCTAAGACTTAACCTTAAGAATTAACCTTAAGACTTAACCTTAAGACTTACCCTTAAGACTTATCCCTGAGACTTAACCATAAGTCTTAACCTAAAGATCTAACCCTAAGACTTAACCTTAAGACTGAACCCTAAGACTTAACCTTAAGACTTAAGACCAGCAGGCCAGGGATGGTTTGCATGGTTTCCATATGTTATTCTCAGGACTCTGTCTTTGCTGCTCGAAAGCCTCAAGTGCCCTCTTTAGCTCACCGGTGCAGCAGCCATGGCAATTTCAATAGACCCGCAGTGAGACACCCTGGCTAATGGCGCAACCAACTGGAAATCCTTCAGCTGCTTCTGCGGTAGGCAAAGGGAAATTAACTGAGTCATCCATGCAAAGCCCTTTCTTTTTGTTGAGTTGGCTATGAAATGTAGCATTTTTACCACTGCTGGAACACTTTCAACAAGTCACAGTAGGATTCTGGACTACAGACATATCTGTGCTTCCCCAAAGGTACCTGGACAGTGGGCAAGTGGGACGTACAGGTGCAAGCCAAGGGATGGGCAGAGGGGAACGGGAGAGGAGGAGGGACAGCTGGAGAAGCACAATAGCAGAGCACTGCTCCAAAAATGATCAGCAGAGGAAGAATAATGGTTGCTGTTATTATTTAACATCATTACATCCCAACAGTTGAGGTCCACAGCATCCATAAAGTGTCACAAGAAGCTTCCTCCTAGCAATATTTTTCTCCAAAAGGAAATTGACTTCATCTGGAGCAAAATGCACAAACCAAACCACGGCGTTGTCCACAAACAGCCAATAAGAGTGACTGCACCTCAGCACTTCAAAGAGAGGAAAAAAAAGGCTATAAGAATTATAACAAAAAGAATAAACACATCTTGTCCTAGTGAGCAAGAGAACAAGCTCCTCAGATACACTAACAAATCAATGTATGTGCACAAAGCAAGATGTGTCTGAAATGAGGAGAGATTCCACTGCAGTTTGGAAACTGAGATGGTTTCTTACACACACACACACACACACACAGTCTTGGTCAGGATACTATAAACAGGGGTTTACTTTCTCACGAAAAATACCACTGGACTCTTCATTGATGAAGAGGAAGATGACAGGTCTGTTATCTCTGCCGGAAGATAGCACTTCCTACAGCCTACAGTTTCTCCTGGCACTAGGACGTGACATCGGGTTCAGCAAGAGAAAGTACCAAATCTTGAATCATTAGACCTGCTCAAAAGAGAAATAACAAAAGCTTTAAAATCAGGCCAGTACTAAATCCTCCTTCCTATGCAGAACTGGGGTGTGCACTTCCAGCCCCCACACAGAAACAGAGGGGTTTCTTAAAAAGCCACTGTCTGTCTAAACCTGCACACAGCATTGATGTGTATCTATCTCACATTCACACATTCACTTCTCTCCCACTGAGATCATTTATTATCACGGGAGCACTTTCCCATAAGCATGTGGACACGTGACCAGAACTGCACTTGGCACGCTGATGAATTAAAACAATTGGGGATTTTTTTTTCCACTTTCACTCTAAGTGCCGTCTTGCGATACCAAAACTTGTGCTGCAGACCTCCCCCTTCAGCAAGGGGAATATGAAAAGAAGGGCCGAGCCCCATGTGCCCATCTAATACCCCTGCAGCTTCTCCCGAAGGAGCTGCCTTGCCATGGTTTCAGGCCACACCTGGTTTCTTCTGTGCCTGGTTGCTCATTGCTGCACAAGTCAGGGAGATGGTTAAGTCCTGGAGATAAGTTTCACGGTTAAGTCTCAGTGTTGAGTCTTAAGGTTAAGTCTTAAGGTTAAATCTTAATCTTAAGTCTCAGCATTAAGTCTTAGGGTTAAGTCTCAAAGGTTAAGTCTTTAATTTAATTCCCAATGTTAAGTCTTAGGGTTTAGTCTAAAGGTTAAGTCTTAAGGTTAAATCTCAGGGTTAAGTCTCAGGGGTAAGTCTCAAGATTATGTCGTAGGGTTAAGTCTTAGGTTTAAGTATTGAGGTTAAGTCTTAAGTTGACTTCTTATGGATTGAGTCTTACAGTTACGTCTTAAGCTTA
Source organism: Falco naumanni (assembly GCF_017639655.2). Lineage (NCBI taxonomy): Eukaryota > Metazoa > Chordata > Aves > Falconiformes > Falconidae > Falco > Falco naumanni. The sequence goes on from NW_024427574.1 coordinate 2,089, forward strand.
AGTATTAAATTTAAGTCTTAAGGTTCAATCTTAAGTTTAAGTTCTAGCGTTAAACTTAGGGTAAACTCTTATGGTTCAGGCTTTACGTTAAGTCTTAAGGTTGAGCCTTATGGTTAAGTCTTAGGGCTAAGTCTTAAGTTTGAATCTTAGGGTTAAGTCTTATGGTTAAGTATTAAGATTAATTTTGAAGGTTAAATCTTAGGATTAAGTCTTGGGGTTCAGTCTTAGGGTTAATCTTAAGGTTAAATCTTAAGGCAAAATCTTGGGGTTAAGTTTTACGGCTAAGTCATAGGGTTACGTCTTAAGGTTAAGTCTCAAGGATAAGTCTCAGGGTTATGTCTTAGGCTCAAGTCATAGCGTTAAGTCTGTAAAGGTTAAGTCTTAGGTTTAAGTCTCAGTGTGAAGTCTTTAATATAAGCCTTAGGGTTAAATCTTAGGCTGAGGTATTAAGGTTAAATCTTAGGTTTAAGTATCAGGGTAAATTCTCAGTGTTAAGTCTTAGGTTTAGTTCTCAAGGTTAAGTCTTAAATTTAAGTATTATGTTTAAGTTGTAAGGTTAAATCTTAGAGGTTAAATCTTAAGGTTAAGACTTAGGGTTAAGTCTTAGAGTTAAGTCTCAGTCTTAAGTCTTAGATATAATTCATAGAGTTAAATGCTAGGGTTAAGTCTTAGGGTTAAGTGTGATGGTTACTTCTTAAGGTTAAGTCTTAAGGTTAACTCTTAGGGTTAATTCTTAGGGTTAAGTCTCTAGGGTTAAGTCTCAGGGTTAAGTCTTACAATTAAGTCTTAATGTTAACTCTTAGGGTTAATTCTTAGGGTTAAGTGTCAGTGTTAAGTCTTAGGGATAAGTCTTTGGGTTAAGTCTTAAAATTTAAGTCTTAAGGTTAAGTCTTAGTTTTAAGTCTTATGATTAAGTTTTAAGGTTAAGTCTTAGGGTTAAGTCTTAAGGTTAAGTCTCAGGGTTGAGTTTCAAGGTTGAGTCTTAGGGTTAAGTCTTAAACTTATGTCTTAGGCTTAAGTCTTTAGTGCAAATCCTAAGGTTACGTTTTAAGGTTAAGTCTTAAGGTTAAGTCTTGAGGTTAAGTCTTAATGGTACATCTTAAAGTTAAGTCTTAGCATTAAGACTTAGGCTTAAATCTCAGGGTTAAGACTCAAGGTGAAGTCTCAAGGTTAAGTCTCAGGGTTAAGTCGTAAGGTTTTGTCTTAAGCTTCAGTCTTAGGGTTAAGTCTTAGGGTTAAGACTTAGGGTTAAATCTTAAAGTTAAGTCTTAAATTTAAATCTTAAGGTTAAGTCTAAGGGTTAAGTCTTAGGGTTATTTCTTAAGTTTAAGTCTTAGGGTTATATCTTAGGGATATTTCCTAAGGTTAAGCCTTAGAGTTAATTCTCAGGTTTAATTCTTAAAGGTAAGCCTTAAGGTTGAGCCTTAAGTTTAAATCACAGGGTTATGTCTCAGGGTTAAGCCTTAAGGTTGAGTCTTGGGGTTAAGTCTTTAGTGTAAATCTTAATGTTAAGTTTTAAGGTTAAGTCTTGGGGTTAAGTCTTAATGGTACATCTTAAAGTTAAGTCTTAGCATTAAGACTTGGCATTAAATCTCAGGGTTAAGTCTCAAGGTTAAGCCTCAGGGTTAAGTCGTATGTTTGTGTCTTTAAGGTTCAGTCTTAGGGTTAAGTCCTAAAGGTTAAGTCGTTGGGTTCACTCTTAGGGATAGGTTTTAAGGTTAAGTCTTCAGTTTAAGTCTCGGGGTTAAGTCTTATGATTAAGTCTCAGGGTTAAGTCTCATGGTTATGTCTTAGGGTTAACTCTCAGGGTTAAGTCTTAATGTTAAGTCTCAAATTTAAGTCTTAAGGTTAAGTCTTAGGGTTAAGCCTTAGGGTTAAATTTAATGTTAAGGCTTAGGGTTGTGTCTTCGGATTAAGTTTTAAGGTTAAGTCTTGGGGGCAAGCCTTAATGGTACATCTTAAAGTTAAGTCTTAGCATTAAGACTTAGGGTTAAATCTCAGGATTAAGTCTCAAGGTAAAGTCTCAAGGTTATGTCTCAGGGTTAAGTCGTAAGGTTAGGTCTTTAAGCTTAAGTCTTAGGGTTAAGTCTTAGGATTAAGTCTTAGGGTTAAGTCTCATGGTTAAGTCTTAGGATTAAGTCTCGCGGTTATGTCTCAGGGTTATGTTTTAGGTTTAAGTCTCAGGGTTAAGTCTTAATGTTAAGTCTTAAATTTAAGTCCAAACTTTAAGTCTTAGGGTTAAGCCTTAGGGTTAAATCTTAATGTTAAGTCATAGGGTTCAGCCTATAGAGTTAATATTTATGGTTAAGTCTTAAGGTTAAATCTTGGGGTTAAGTGTCAGGGTTGAGTCTTAAGTTTGAGTCTTTAGGTATAAGTCTTATACTTAAGTCTCATGGTTAAGTCTTAGGGTTATTTCTTAAGTTTAAGTCATAGGGTTAAGTCTTATGGTTAAGTCTTAAGGTTAAGTCTTAGAATCAAGTCTTAAGGATAAGTCTTAAGTTAAATCTTAGGTTTAAGTCTCAGGGTTAAGACTTAGCGTTAAGTTTTAGGGTTAAATCTTAATGATAGTTCTTAAATTGAAGTCTTAATTTTAAGTCTTAGGCTTAAGTCTTACAGTTGTCTTAAGTTCAAGTCTTATGGATTGAGTCTTAGGCTTAAGTCTAAAGTTTAATTCTTAAGTTTAAGTCTTAGACTTAAGTCTTGGGGCTAAGTCTTAGGGTTAAGTCTTAAATCTTAGGTTTAAGTCTCAGTGTTAAGTCTTAGGGATAAGTCTTTGAATTAAGTCTTCAAGTTTTGTCTTAAGGTTTAACCTTAAGTTTAAGTCATAGGGTTAAGTCTTAGGGTTAAGTTTTGAGTGTAAATCTGAAGGTTACGCTTTAAGGTTAAGTCTTAATGGTACATCTTAAAGTTAAGTCTTAGCATTAAGACTTAGGGTTAAATCTCAGGGTTAAATTTCAAGGTAAAGTCTCAAGGTTAAGTCTCAGGGTTACGTGGTAAGGTTGTGTCTTAGGATTCGGTCTTAGGGTTAAGTTTTGAAGTTTAACTTTAGGTTAAGTCTTAGGGTTAAGTCTTAGGATTAAGTCTCAGGATTATGTCTTAGGGTTAAGTCTTAATGTGAAGTCTTAAATTTAAGGCTTAAGCTTAAGTCTTAGGGTTAAGCCTTAAGGTTAAGTGTCAGGGTTAATTCCTAAAGGTTAAGTCTTAAGTTTACATCTCATAGATTGAGTCTTAGGGTTAAGTCTTCATTTTAAGTCTTAGGGTTAAGTCTTAGAGTACAATCTTGAGGATAAGTCTTATGGCTAAGTCTCAGGGTTAAGTCTTAATGTTAAGTCTTAAGGTTGAGCCTTAAGGTTAAGTCTTAGGGTTAAGCCTTAGAGTTATGTCTTGGGGATAAGTCTTAGGGCTAAGTCTCAGGATTAAGTCTCACGGTTAAGTCTCAAGGATAAGTCTCAGGGCTACGTTTTAGGGTTAATCTTAAGGTTAAATCTTAGGTTTAAGTCTCAGTTTTAAGTTTTAGGGATAAGTCTTAAGGTTAAGTCTTGTGGATAAATTTCACGATTAAGTCTCAGGGTTGAGTCTTAAGGTTAAAACTTAACCTTAAGTCTTAGGGTTAAGTCTTATGGTTAAATCTCAATGTTAAATCGTAATTTTAAGTCTTAGGGTTAAGTATAATGTTTAAATCACAAGTTTAAGTCTTAGGGTTAACTCTTTAGAGTTAAGTCTTGGGGATAAGTCTTAGGGTTAAGTCTTAAAATTAAGTACTAAGGTTAACTCTTAAGGTTAAATCTGTAAGGTCAACACTTAAGGTTAACTCTTAGGGTTAAGTCTTAAGGTTACATCTTAAAGTTAAATATTAAGGTTAAGTCTTAGGGTTATTTCTTAAGTTTAAGTCTGAGGGTTATATCTGAGCGTTAATTATTAAGTCTTAGAGTTAATTCTCAGGGTTAAGTCTTAAAGTTACTTCTTAAGGTTGAGTCTTAGGGTTAAGTGTTAAGGTTAAGTCCGAATGTTACATCTTAAAGTTAAGTCTTAGGGTTAAATCTCAGTGTTAAGTCTCAAGGTTAGGTCTCAGGGTATAAGTCGTAAGGTTGTGTCTTAATGTTCAGTCTTATTGTTAAGCCTTAAAAGTTATATTTTAGGGTTCAGTCTTAGGGTTAAATTTTAAGGTTAAGGCTTTAGGTTAGGTCTTAGGATTAAGTCTCAGGGTTAAGTCTCATGGTTAATTTTTAGGGTTAAGTCTTAAGGTGAAGTCTTATGGATGGAGTCTTAGGGTTAAGTCTAAAGTTTAATTCGTAAGTTTAAGTCTTAGGGTTATCTCTTAGAGTTAAGTCTTAGGTTTAAGTCTCAGTCTTAGCGATAAGTCTTTGGGATAAGTCTTTAAATTTAACTCTTAGGATTATGACTTTAAGGTTAAGTCTCAGCTTGAAGTCTTAGGGTTAACTTTCAGGGTTAAGTCTTAAGCTTAAGTCTTAAGGTTGAGCCTTAAGGTTAAGTCATAGGGTTAAGTCTTAGGGTTAAGTCTTAGTTTAAGTCTGAGGGTTAAGACTGAGGGATAAATCTTTGGGTTAAGTCTTAAAATTTAAGTATTGTGGTTTTCACTTAGGGTTAAGTCTTAGGGTTAAATCTCAGGGATAAGTCTTAAAGTTAAGTCTTAAGGTTGAGCCTTAAGTTTAAGTCATACGGTTAAGTCTTAGGGTTCAATCTTAAGGTTAAGTCTTATGGTTAATTCTCAGGGTTAAGTCTTAAGGTTAAGTTTTAAGGATAAGTCTTAGGGTTAAGGCTCAAAATTAAGTCTCATGGTAAAGTCTCAGGGTTAAGTCAAGTCTTAATGTTAAGTCTTAAATTATAAGTCTTAAGCTAAAGTCTTAGGGTTAAGTCTTAAGCTTAAGTCTTAAGTTTAAGTCTGACAGATTGAGTCTTAGGATTTAGTCTAAAGTTTAAATCACAATTTAAGTCTTAGGGTTAACTCTTAGAGTTTAGTCTTGGGGATAAGTCTTAGGGTTAATTCATAAGGTTAAGTCTTAGGTTTAAGTCTCAGTGTTAAGTATTAGGGATAAGTTTCTGGGTTAAGTCTTAAAATTTAACTCTTAGGGTATTGACTTATGGTTAAGTCCTAAAGTTAAGTCTTAAGGTTGAGCCTTAAGTTTAAGTCATAGGGTTAAGTAATAAGGTTAAGTCTTAGGACTAAATCTTTAGT
>NW_024427574.1:7385-35088 GCF_017639655.2 Falco naumanni
AACTTAAGACTTAAACTTAAGACTTAAATCCTAAGATTAACCCTGAGACTGAACCCTGAGACTTAAATCTCAGACTTAACCTTAATACTTCACCCTAAGACTTAAACTTCAGATTTAACATTAAGATTGAACCATTAGACTTAAGGTTAAGTTTTAACCTTAAGACTTAACCTTAAGTCTCAACCCTTAGACTTAACCGTGAAACTTATCCATAAGACTTATCCCTAAAATTTAAAACTGAGACTTAAACCTAAGATTTAACCTTAAGACGTAACCCTAAAACGTAGCCCTGAGACTTATCCTTGAGACTTAACCTTGAGACTTAATCCTGAGACTTAGCCCTATGACTTATCCCCAAGACATACTTCTAAGGCTTAACCCTAAGACTTAACCTTAAGAGTTAACATTAAGACTTAACCCTGAGATTTAACCATAAGACTCAACTTTAAAACAAGACTTATCCTTAAGACTTAACACTTCAGACTTAACCCTAAGACTTAAAGTTAAGATTTAACCCTAAGACTCAGTCTATAAGATGTAAACTTAAGACTTAACCTGAAGACTTAAATTTAAGACTTAACATTAAGACTTAACTCTAGACTTTACCCTAAGACATAATCCTGAGACTTAACCCTGAGACTTAATCCTAAGACTTAACCTAAAGTTTAACTTTAAAACTTAACCCTAAGACCGAACCCTAAGACACAACCAGACGACTTAAGCCTGAGACTTAACCTTGAGACTTTACCGTGAGATTTAACCCTGGGATTTAACCCTAAGTCTTAATGCTCAGACTTAACTTTAAAATGTACCATTAAGACTTAACCTCAAGACTTAACCTTAAGACTTAACCTTAAAACGTATACTTAAGATTTACACTAAAAACTTAACCCTAAGCCTTAACCTGTAAGACTTAACCCTATGACTTATACTTAAGTCTCAACCTTAAGACTTAACTTTAAGGCTTAACCTTAGAATTAACCGTAAGAGTTAAATTTTAAGGCTTAACCCAAAGATGTAACCCTTAGTCTTTAACACTGAGACTTAACCCTAAGACTTATGCCCAAGACTTAACTCTAAGCATCAACCCTAAGACTTATACTCCGGAATTAAGCTTTATACTTAACCCTAAGACTCAATCCATAAGACTTAAACTTAAGAGTTAACGTTAAGACTTAACATTAAGACTTAACCCTAAAACTTAACCCTAAGATTTAAGCTTAAGACTTGTCCTTAAGACTTAACCCTAAGAGTTAACCTTAACACTTAAATATTAAGACTTAACCCAGTGAATTATCCTTAAGATAAATTTTAAGACTTAACCTGAAGACTTACCCTTAAAACTTAACCCTAAGACTGAACCCTAAGATTTAACCTTAAAACTTAACCTTAAGATTTACACTCATGATTTAACCCTAAGACTTCACCCTAAGACTTAACCTTATGACTTAAACTTAAGGCTCAACTTGAAGACTTAACTTAAAGACTTAACCCTGAGAATTAACCCTAAGACATAACCTTAAAACTTAACCCTAAGTCATAACCCTAAGACTTAAATTTTAAGACTTAACCCAAAGAGTTATCCCTAAGACTTATCCCCAAGACTTAACTCTAAGGGTTAACCATAAGACTTAAACTTAAGCATTAAACTATAGACTTAATACTAAGACTCAATCCGTAAGAGTTAACATTAAGACTTAACCCTAAGACTAATCCTTAAGACTTAACATTAAGCATTTGACTTAACCTTAAGACTTAACCATAAGACTGAACCTTAAAGACACAACCTTAGGAATTAACCCTGAGACTTAACCTTGAGACATAACCCTGAGATTTAACCCTAAGACTTAATGGTAAGATTAACTTTAAGATGTACCATTAAGACTTAACCCCAAGACTTAACCTTAAGACTTAACCTTAAAACTTAACCTTAACATTTACACTAAAGACTTAACCTTAAGACTTAAGCCTATGACTTAAACTTAAGGTTAAACCTTAAGACTTAACCCTGAGAATTAACCCTGACATAACCATAAGAGTTAACCCTATGTCATAACCCTAAGACTTAAACTTAAGAAATAATCCTAAGACTTAACCCGAAAACTCAACCTTAAGACTCAACCCTGAGACTTAACCCTAATATTTTACCTTAAGACTTCACCATAAAAATTAACCCTAAGACTGAACCCTAAGATTTAACCTTAAGACTTAACATTAAGACTGAACCTTAAGACACAACCTTACGACTTAACCCAAGACTTATGCCCAAGACTTAACTCTAAGAGTTAACCCTGAGACTTAAACTTAAGAATTAAACTTTATACTAAACCCTAAGACTCAATCCATAAGTCTTAAACTTAAGAGTTAACTTTAAGACTTAACCTTAAGACTTGACCTAAAGACTTAACCCTAAGGCTTAGCCTTAACACTTAAATATTAAGACTTAACGCAAAGACTTATCCCTAAGATAAATTTTAAGACTTAACCTGAAGACTTAACCTTAAAACCTAACCCTAAGAATGAAGCCTAAGACTTAACCCTAAGATATAACCTTAAGACCTAACACTAAGACTGAACCTTAAGACAGGCCCTGGGCCTGAGCCATCTCTGCAGGGATGAGGCCTTCCTTGGCGTCCGTCCCTCAAACCCTCCCTCCGGCCCCCACGACCCGTCCCTAAAACACTTCCCCTCTGGCCCCCAGTCCCTGCTGGCCCTGAAGGCCGGCCACAGCACTTGGTGTCAAGCCTGAGCTGGTCATGTCATGGCTGTTCTGGAACGTGGTACAGTGAAAGAAGAGATTGAAATGGCAAATGTTCCCTCTCAGGGTGGTCCCATGCTGGCAAAGGTTGTCCGAGGAGGTTGTGGGCTCTCTGTCCTTGCAGATCTTCAAAGGCCAAGGGCACACAGTCCTCTGCAACCTGCTCTAGCTGAGCGTGCTGGAGCAGAGGGCTTGGCCCAGAGGACCTCCATGGGTCCCTTCCAACCCCACCCTCCCGTGTGGCTCTGTGCTTTGCTTTTCCTCCTAAAGCCCCTCAACTCAGCCCCGATGCCCGCTGGAAAGGGTGCTGGGGCAAGGGACGATCCCAAACTCCTCCCCTTCCCAGGGTCCTTCCCAGCACAAGCGCTCCCCACTCCGGAAGACACGATGGCAGACACAGTCAGGAGAGGGAAAAGATTCTTTTATTGTCAACACCAGCTGCGAGGGCCCAGGAGTCACAGCGGTTCAGCCGGTGAAAATCAGTCAGCACCTGCAAGGACAGAGTCAGAAAGCTCTGATAAGCCCCCAGAGGCAGGAAGAGGCAGGATTTGGTTCCCCCTTCTTTGGAGGACACTGTTTCTGAGGAATTCCTCATGACCCAGAAGGGAGAGCTCTTGCTGGCCTCCACTAGGGGCCTTCTCCCCAGGGGTGATGTCCCTAGGGAGCTGTGCGTGCGCAGGGATGCTGACAGTGCCCCTGTGCCACACAGCAGGGCTCGACGGGGAGCCCCTGGGGAGCTGCCGTGGGGCTCATCCCAAACCCTGCTCAGCACCAGCCCTCGCCGGCCCTTGCCAGCCAGCTGGGCTGACTTAGGGCCGTGTTCAGAGCTGGGAAAGATGGGCAGCAGCGCCTGGTACGCACCTGGCCTTCCTGACGTGCTGCACCTTCCTGCATTTTCTCAGGTTTGGGTCAGCAAAATGACTTCCTCTCTTCTCCGTTTTATTTCTGCTGTGCTGTCCCTCTCCTCTGCCCAGATTTCTTTTCTCTTTCTTTTCCTCGAGTTTTCCTTCTCCTGGTGGGATCCTGAAAAACTTTCCATCCCACAGCGTGATGAGATGGGGAAAGCCCCAGGCCCCTGCAGTGAGCTCTCAGGTCAGGCAAGGGGAGCTCTTCCTACCTGGTTTCCTGGGGCAGGCTGGTCAGTTGTTGCAGGCATGCCAGGGACTCTTCCGTGCCCTCGGGGGTGGCTGGAGGCAAATCTGGAGGTGCCTAAACCAGAAATTTGGGAGGTAACGGGTGGCAAGTAACGGCCTGGGGTAGTGAGGGCCTGACTGCCAAATTGCCATCTTAGCTCTACAGAGGAGATGCTGGTTTGCATCATGCACATTTTGCACAGTCCAGCCAATGCAGCCTAGACTTGATGAAGCTGTGATGGAGTAGGATTTGAGCAAAAGCCCTCTCAAGGTGACAGCTTCTCCCTTCTGTCCTTTTGTGGGTATTTTGTAGGTATGTTTTGTTTGATGAAGCAGATCATACTTAATGAAATGCATTCCAGAAACAGCCTTTCCAGTTTTCCTTAACACGTACCACTCTGGGGGGAGAGGAGGAGCCCCAAAGGCACAAGAGAGCGGCTGCCAGGAGGAGGCCCAGCAGCTGCTTGGCCTCCTGGGAAATTACTGTCCCACTTGAGACATGTTGTCCCAGTGTCTGTGGAGCTGCCGTACCTCTGCCGCTTTGGGCCCTGCCCCTGTGTCTCCCCCAGCTCCTCTTTCGATGTCCAGCAGAGAGGCGTCTGCATCCAGAAAGGCTTTTGCTGGACGCTGGGTGTCTGCTGTGCCTGCAGGGCCACTTTGCTCTTCGCACTGCAGCTCTGGAAAGCAAAAGCACGTGCAGCAGCGTGACTTCTTGGAAGCCAAGAACATCTCAAGCAAAGCCCAGCCAAGCCCTACACCGCTTGTCTCCTCAACGTTGAGGTTTCTGGCATCCCAAGCCCCAGTGTCTGTGACAAGCCTCAGCCCCTCCTCCTACCTGTGCGCCTGTCCATGGGTGCTGGCACCTCCTCGGCTGATGGAGGGGAGAGGCCGGCCACCTCCCCCCCAAAGATGTCCCCGCAGTTTTCAATGAGGAACTCCACCAGCACGTTCACCTGCAGACATGAAAGCCTTGGTCTCAAGCCAGGTGCCTGCAGACGTGTCAAGCAGCCTTTCCCGCTGCTGACCCTTTGTCTGCGCAGGTGGCTGCGGCTGGGGGTTGCTCTTCCAGGCACCCAGCCCACCAGCCCTGGCTCAAGGGAGGAGGCAGCCAGGGACCTCTCAACAGCCAAGCTCCGATGGGCCGGGAAGGCAGCAGCCGGCTGCTGGGTAGGGCGTACCTTCTCGGTCACCGCCAGCATGGCCTGCAGCGGGAGCAGGTCCTCGTTGGGTGGGCTCAGCAGGTTGGGCCCGACGCAGATGGCCAGGTTGCTGCAGCTCATTCTGCTGGTGGCTGCGTTGTTGCCGATGTGCTGCAGCAGGGCCATCAGCCGCTTCAGGAGGAGGAGATTGGCCACAGGCAACTTGTCAGCCACCCTGAGGGAAGAGGAAGACAAGGCTGATGAAGCAGAGGGTGCCCACAGCCGTCCCTGCAGCTGGCCCCAGGCGGGTGGGAGCCAGCAGCCGTGTTGCACAGCTTTGCAGCTGCCCGAAAAGACAGCTTTCTGAGGAGCCCGTGCTTTGCAGGCAGGTCCCAGAACTCTGCCGGTCCCTGCTCAACAGGCAGGCTGCTGCCCACACTTACGCTTTCAGCTCCTCCACCTTGGCCTGCTTGCTGGCCCTCTCCATGGCTGCCATCCAGTCCTCGTAGAGGTCGATGACGAGGAGCTTGGTGGGGATGCTTCGCAGGAATTCCTGCAATGCCAAGGGCTGCAGGTGAGCCTTTGAACGCTGCAGGCCAGCCAGGAGCTCCTCCAGCTGCAGCTCAGAAGCGCTCACCTTCAAGATGACGGCCAGCAGCAGTGCAGGCTGGCTTCCCACATCGACTTCCGTGCCGCGGTCCAGGGCCTCGCGTAGCTGCCGAAGTTCCGTGCCGCCGGCAGCTCTGCGGAATATCCCCTCCGTCGTCGGTCCTTCCTGGTGCAGGACAGCCAGCAGCTCCTGCAAGAGATGCAGGACAGTGGCTTGGCTGAGGAGCTGCCCTGCAGCAGCGGTGGCCGTGGCCAGAGCTCTTCCCCAGACTGGGCTCTGTCCCCCTGCAAAGGGGCTGGGAGCAGAGAAGCGTGAGCCATGGGCAGAGAGCCCAATTCCCCAGTACCTGGAGCCAGGGGACACTGCCTGTGGACTGAGTGGGGGGCTGGGGACCCCGTGTGCAGGCTGGCTTACCTGGATGGGCCGGGGCAGCGTGTTGTCCTCCCCACAGAGGGCTGCCAGGGGCTGCCCAAAGAGCGCCCTGCTGCAGCCGGAGCCCGCCTGCCCTGGTGCCTGGGCAGCGGCCGGGGCGCGCCGTAGAGCAAAGGGCCAGGGCAGCCCCATCCTCCTCCTGCTGCTGCTGCTGCTCCCTCCTGCTGCAAAGGAAAACGGAGTAAGACGCCATCAACGGAGAACCCCAGGCCAGCGGTCCCAGAGCCTGCCCTGCCCTGCTCTGTCCTGCCCGCAGCGCGATGCTGTGTAGTGCGGCAGGACAGGCAGGGAGCCAGCAGCTGGAACCGTGGCTTTGGCTCAGCAGCTGTGGCTTGGAGGCTGCCGAGAGCTGGTGTGCCACCAGGACAGCCTGTCCCAGCCCTTGCCCTGCCCTCCTGCAAGCTGTGGGCAGCCGCAGAGGCTCTGTGTCCTGCAGAAGCTCATGCAGCGGCCGCTCTCCAGCTGGTGTCCTTGCTAGTCCAGGTGTTGTCCTCCCGTGCGGTGCCCAACCTGCATGGCGACACTCAGGGGACAAGTGAGCACAGTTCAATCCATTGCAGGAGGCTGCCTTTCTTTCCCAAACTCACCTGGCTCGTGGCAAAGTCCCCCTGCGTTTGCAGATGGGGCCGTCGCAGGCCCTTGCTTGGGATGAGCCTGCAAGAACCAAGAATGAGGCTGCGCTTGGACAGCAGCCCCGCAGCAGAAAGGGCCAGCGGCGAGCTGCCCCCCGGAGCCAGCAGCCTGAGCATGGCAGAGCTGGGACCCTCTGCCCTCCCAGGCTCTCTGCCCCGTGCGGCAGGTTTCGTCCCAGCTCCGCCAGCCAGCCAGTACGTACCAGCGTTCCTGGTGTCTCCCCAACCCCCTCTGCTGCGGAGCGGTACTGTGGGAACCCCCGCCCTCCTGCACATGGTCACCCCACTCGCTGCACATCCCAGCACAGCCAGAGATGGGTGAAAGGCAGCCATTCTCACCTCTGCCTGTGCCTCCATCAGCCTCTCCAGGCTCCTGGCGCGCACTGTCCTCCACTGGGCGGGAGAGAAGGGGGGGAAGAAGGTGAGCAGCCATGGGTCTGCTGCTCGGCTGCAGGAGCAGTGCTTGGGGACAGGGCCCAGAGCAGAGAGACACTCACGGCGTGGCGGCGGCTCAGCTCCTTCTGCAGGAGCTTGATGGATGCGAGACGGGTGACGCGGGCTCCCGTGCGTCTTTCTGGTGTCCTGTGCACCGGGAAGGGAGAGGGAGAGAGCTGGGTGAGCCCCAAGCCGTCTCTTGTCTCTTGTCAGGCAGCTGCGCCCGAGAGCTGCCTGCAGCCCCAGGGGCACCTTCCCCAGCTGGGGGCTGTGTTCCCCCGTGGGCCCAGCTTCTCCTGGAGCACCCCCCCGGCTTACCCCAGCAGCGTGGCCACCCACAGCTCCTTCAGTGCCTGGGAGCTGCAGAAAGAGAGGGGAGACAGCGTCAGGCCCTGCTGCCCCCAGCCCTGGGCAAAGGTGGGTGCCTGCACAGCCCTGCCCCGTGGGGCAGGACAGAGGCGCTGTCCAAGCCCTGGGTCGCTCTGTCCTGCCCGAGCAGCTGTATTTGCCCTTCCCTTCTGGGGACCAAAAGGTGACCAGGGGATGCAGGATGGGGAAACATCCCCCATCCCTCCCTCCCTGCCACCGAGCTGCCTGCTCCCTGCCCAGGCTCTGCACGCAAGGCAGAGGCCAGTATTCACTGGGATGGCGTGGGCACGGCTGGGAAGCTCTCCTGCCCGACCACGACTCACCCAAAAGTGGCAATGCAGGAGCCGGTGGGCCAGGCGAGGATGACAGAGGTGCTGTCCTCATCGGTGCCTTGCTCCTCCTCCTCCTGTCCATCCTGCCCCGCAGCCTCCTTCCCGCTGCTGAGCACCCACAGCTGGTCCAGGGCCAGGCAGAGCTGTGGGCGCAGGCTGGTGCCATGTCTGCAGAGAGCAGAGGCGGGCACTGAGCTGGAGGGGGGCTCCTTGGGCTGGGTCCCCACGCGCAGAGCCCTGTCCCCCACCTGCCCTTGGGACGGACATGGGTGCCTCCAGCACCGAGGGGCCGGGGCCTGGGGCTGGTGCCAGGGTGTCCCTGGGCCGGGGCTGGGGGGAAGGATCTGGGCTCTGAGGGTCTTACCGCAACTTGGCGACCACCAGTTCCTCGTGGAGGAGCAGAAGGCGCCTCTCGCTCCTCTTGCGGCCCCGGGTCAGCCGCACGTCCGCACTCAGCACCGGCTCGGCGTCGCTGAGAGCCTCCCTGCAGAGCAGAGCGCGGCGGGCATGAGCAACGCCAGTGCTGCGTGGCCCAGCTGTGCCCGCGTGTCCCCGAGCCCGGGGGGAGCCCACCTGGAGCCGCAGCAGCAGCAGGCCTGGCCCATCCTGCCCGGGAGAGGAGGGCCCTGGCCGTGCACCGAGGAGGGGGCCCAGCCGGCGACGGGGAGGCTGGGGAGCGGGGTGCTGGTGCTGTGGCAGCGCTCCTGGGCCAGAGGCTGCCTCCTGCCAGCGCCGCTGCGTGCCAGCACAGCTCTGCCCTGCTGCCTGTGGTGGCCGTGGGCTCCCTGTGACCAACGGTCTGAGCCCAACGGAAAGTGGGCGGGGCCTGGGGGGGCGGGGCCGGGGCCCTCTCCAGTATGGCCGGGCCTGCCCCGCCCGGGGGAGCCCCGAGCAGGACAGGGCAGGGGGCGAGGGCCACCTCCCTGCGCCTGCGGCCAGCGCTTTCACCTGGGGTTTTGACAGGGTCCTGGTCGATAAAAGAAGCTGTTTTTCCTAGAGATGGCCGTTGTGGCTAGAGGCAGACTCCTCTTGGTGGAGGCCGGCCTAGCGGTTGGAAGGCCTCTGGCAACCAGGCCGTGCTAGGCCTCAGGCCCCAAGGCGCTGGAACTGGAGCAGGCCCACCGGGAGGAAAAACTTCCATTTTTACCAAAAGACGGGGGGACTAGCAGCAGTCAAGAGCCGCTCGTGTCCTGCCAGGCGCCACAGGGAAATGAAATGTGTGGTGAGCTTCGGCAGGAATTGTGGTGCCCCTGGAGCACCACCCTTGCTTGGGAAGGCCTTATCCCACCTGGGTGCTAAGGCTTCACCCTTGGCAATCAGGGCTGGATGAGCAGCACCCAGGAGCCCCTGCCCTGTTAGCCATGACCTTCACCCAGCCGGTGGCCAACACGGCCAGGGGCGAGTCTGTGGGGTAGGCCATGACCATGGCAAAGAAGGGACCCGTAGTCGGCTTTTGATGGCCCGTGTCTCGTTTCACTGTTGACCCTAAGCAATGCCTTGCTTCAAATAGAAGCCATTCAGAGAGTTACACACCCGCCCTTTTCAGGAAAAATGCAGGAAATCAGAGACATGTAGCAAGTTCTCTGTTGGCTGTTGTACACCGCAGCAAGAAGCAGCGTGGGTCCAGTGGCTAATGCTGGAAGGGGAATTCAGCACTTCTGGGAAAGGGAGATAAAGGCACTCTTGTGGGCCAGGCTGGGATTGGGGAGCCTGAGTGGGTGTCTGGGGTCCCAGCTTTCCCGCAGTGCTGACTGTGGTGCCTGCTGCTTGTTCTTCCCTGCAACGCCGGCTGCATCCACCTGCTGGGGCTGTGCTTGGGAAGGGCTCCGGGGGTGAGCAAGCCCACGGGAGAGGGCTGCGGAGAAGCTCTTCTCCAGAGATCTACCAGAAACTGTGCAGAGCATCCGAGAGGATGCTCTGTGTGACAAGGGAAGGTGCCCGTTGGTCCAATGTATGGAGCCTGCAGGGCTCCCATCAGGGTCCTTTGACCTACCCATCCTCCAGCCAGCAATCCAGGTGCTGGGGGGTCCCATGCAGGTCTCCTGAGGTACCCTTTAGCCCCGGTGAAGGTGTCATGCCTCAGTGTGTGCTTGCAGGGCATGTTTCCTTCCTGCTGACAAGGGCGGAATTGCAGTTAAATGCCCCTGGGCGATCCCGAGCCAAAAGCAGGTTTTTTTTCAATGGGCCACACTGCTTTGCAGTCCATGTGTGTGGTTCAGCTCCTGCATGGGAGCTGAGGACACGAGGTGACCTAGCTCTGAAGCTGGCCACTCTTGCTCCAGGCAACTCCAGTTGCTTGCGTTTTCCTTCAGCTTCCCCAGCCTGATGATCTCCACTGTCACCTCCTCCCTGTCCTACGAGAAGTATCCCTCTCCCAGCCATTAGGACAGTGGCGCAGCACTCAGAATCCAGATCACTGGCAGAGAAGTAGGACAGAGGAAAAGAGAAGTTCTCCTTTGAAAGAAATCCTTCTTTGTCCTCCTTTAGCTACCAGTGGATGAAAAAAAGGGGGACAGAATTTCAGGCCAGCCACAGCACTGGCTTTCAAGCCTGAGCTTGTAATGTCATGGCTGTTCTGGAATGTGGTACAGTGAAATGAGAGATAGAAATGGCAAATTTTCCCCCTCAGAGCGGTCAAACGCTGGCAAAGGTTGTCCAAGGAGGTTGTGCAGCCTCTGTCCTTGGAGATCTTCAAAGGCCAAGGGCACACAGTTCTCTGCGACCTGCTCTAGGTGAGCGTGCTGGAGCAGAGGGCTTGGCCCAGAGGACCTCCACGGGTCCCTTCCAACCCCACCCTCCCGTGTGGCTCTGTGCTTTGCTTTTGCCCTGGCGGAGATCTTCAGGGACTTTGCGTTCCATTTTGTGTTGCCTTAGGGCTACAGTGTGCTGTGGTTTGGGGGCAACAAGGTTATGGTATGCCAGAGGTCCAGGCGAGTTAGTGTCAAAGTGTGTTACTGTTATGGACAGAACCTGTGTTTGTTGGCCCTGCGTTCCTGGGGTTATGGCATTTTTATCATGTGTTCTGTGTGGTTGTTTTTTTTTGTGGAGAGTGCCTTTTTTCAGCTATTTTGCCTTTGTGGGGTTTGCATGGGGGCCTTTGGTTTGTGTATGATGTTTCTTCTGGTTGTTTTTCTGCTGTGCTGGTGGATGGTGGTGTTTTTTTCTGTCTTGAAACCATCGTTACAGGCCTAATATATCTCCTGCAGGTCAGGCAGTGTCACTTCTGGCGTGGTCTGACTCATTTCTGGTGAGTTGGTAGGTAGGTATGGAGGACTTGTGGTCCCTCCATGGAGGATGACTGCTAGAGGACTAAGAGGCAGATCTGTGGAGGGGTGAGAGGACTGCTGGCCCATAAGCAGTGACTGTCAGAGGACTAAGTGTACTTGAATTTACGTGGGCTTCCAAAGTCATGGTTGTTTCTCCTGCCTTGCGGAAGAGCCATGGGAAGTCACCAGCCACACGGAAGGATAAAGGGTTTCCCACGGCTACGTGGCTTTTTGGGTTTTGCTTTTGAATAAGAAAGTCCTGTCTCTACATGAGTAGAACTATAAACGGTCAATTTTGCCAACTTTAGAAAGCAGGGAGCAGCACTTTTGTGCTGTGCCTCACATGGCGGCCAGGGCATGGTGAGAAACAGCAAGTGAGTTTCTTCCTGGAACCTTCTCCAGGGGAGCAGTGCTGCACTTGTCAAGGTGAGGGGTTTTTTGGCTCTATGCGATTGCAAATGTGAGGGGTTAATTTTCAGAACACAGCTACTAGGGAGCAGAACATTTGTGCTGTGCCTCACATGGCTGCAAGGACAGAGTGAGAAACAGCAAGAGAATTCCTGCCTGGCACCTTCTCCAGGGGAATAGTGCTGCACTTTCACAAAGTGAGCTCTGGTTCAGCATGAGTGCACAAGGTTTTGGTCAATTTTCTCACCACAGGAAGCAGGAAGCAGCACTTTTGTGCTGTGCCTCACATGGGTGCCAGGGCAGGGTGAGAAGCAGCAAGAGAATTCGTTTCTGGAACCTTCTCCAGGGGAGCTGTGCTGCACTTTCTTAAGATACACTTTTTCTTTTAGCTCTGCATGAGTGCACAAGGTTTGTGTCAATGTTCTCAGCACAGAAAGCAGGGAGAAGAAGTTTGGTGCTCTTCCTCACATGGCTTCCAGGGCAGGGTGAGAACAACAAGAGAATTTTTTCCTGGTACCTTCTTTATGGGAGGAGTGCTGTACTTTCCCAAAGTGACTTTTTTGGGCTCTTAACGACTGCAACGCTGAAGGATTAATTTTGCTCACCACGGAAAGCAGGGAGCAGAACTTTTGTGCTGTGCCTGACATGGCTGCCAGGGCAGGGTGAGAAGCAGCAAGAGAATTCCTTCCTGCCACCTTCTCCAGGGGAGCAGCCCTGCACTTTGTCAAGGTGAGTTATTTGGGCTGTGCATTATTGCCAGTGTAAAGGTGTCCAGTTTCTCCCCACAGAGAGCAGGGTGCACAACTTCTCTACTGTGCCTAACGTGGCTGCAAGGAAATGGTGAGAGGTAGCAATAAAATTCCTTCTGGAACCCTCTCCAGGGGAGCAGCCCTGCACTTTCCCAGGCCATGTTTTTTGGTTCTGTGTGAGTTCAAAAGTGCTGTGTCGATTTTCTCACCAGAGAAAGCAGGGAGCAGAACTCTTGTGCTGTGCCTCACATGGCTACCATGCACGGTGGGAAGCAGCGAGAGAATTCCTTCCTGGTACCTTCTCCAGGGGAATTTCCCAGTTCCCGAGAGACTCCTGGCACTGGCTGCAAGGGGGCTCCCAGCCGAAGGGTGGGCCTGGGTGTTGTTGGGGTGGGAATTGGTGATGTCTCCTTTCCTTAGTCACGTTAACACTTTGGGATAACAAATGGATGCTTCGCTCCTATTGCTCTTTTATCATATCGCTCACAGTAACTGCTACTGGTTCCTTTTATCATATTGCATGCTATTTTCTTTTATTGCAATATAAGAAACTGCGTTTGATATATTCCATTATTTGATATACTTGATAGATTTGATTATATTTGATGTGGAGTTCAGCTTTGCTGTGTATCCAGTCAGCCAGCAAAACATAATTCGGCGTAGTCGGCAGCGTACGAAGTAAAACTCTCTCTATTTAGGAAAAAAAAAATGTTCCTCGACTTGCT
The DNA here is from genome assembly GCF_017639655.2 of Falco naumanni. Classification (NCBI taxonomy): domain Eukaryota; kingdom Metazoa; phylum Chordata; class Aves; order Falconiformes; family Falconidae; genus Falco; species Falco naumanni. The sequence continues at coordinate 20,374 of NW_024427574.1, forward strand.
ATTGTCAGGTGGGAACCATTGCCTTATGGTGTTTGGGCCAGAGTGGTCTGGTGGTGCTGGGCAGTTGGGCCATGGCCAGGGACAGAGGGACGGGGGCAGGGGAGGGGGCGGGGGGAAGGGGTTTAGGGAGGGACGGGTGGGAATGGATGAAGGTGTTTAGGGATGGAGCGGGGTGTGTGGGGGTGGGGGGTGGGGCAAGGATGTGTGTTTGTGGGAGTGGGTGTATGGGGGGTGGGGGAGGTTTGAGGAGGCGGGTGTGTGTGTATTGGTAAACCTGGGTATGGGGGTGGGGGGGGGTGGAGGGTGTGTGTGTTATTTAGAGAACAGAGTGGGGAGCCTGGGGGAAGGGTTTTAGGGACGGACGGGAGGTTTGATGAAGGCCTTTAGGGAAGGACCGGGGAGCTGGGGGAAGGATTTTAGGGACGGACCGAGGGTGGGGGAGGGCTGCACCAGGGTCTGGGGGAACAGGTTTTAGGGCCAGGACGGGGAGGTGGAGGTGGGGGATGATTTCAGGAACAGCCAGGGATGGAGGAGGGTGTCAAGGGAAGTCTTTCAGGGTTGTTTGGGGGGAAGGATTTTGGGGACGGGATGTGGTGTCTGGCGGGACATTTGATGCCACTGTTTAGATTCCACTGTATATACGTTTATGTCCAGGGATTCTGTTAAGGGAAGGCTGCTGGCTCGGCAAAGGGACGAGATGTCTGAGCTCCCCAGTTGCCACGCTCTGATTTGGTGTGTAGCTCTACGTTAAACACACCTGCGCACAAAGGTTAGGCCAAGCTGACTCTCTAAAGCTGTTAGAAGTGACGAATTAAGGGACCTCTCATCCAGGGAGTCAGCCTCGGGAAGGATGGGGAAGAAAGAATGGGTGGGGAAAAGATCTGCGTTCTCTTCGGTGATGCAGAAAGAGCCTCTGGGTGAGGACGTTGTGGTCGCAGGAGGAGACAAGCCGATAGAGTGCTGCGATCCGCAGAATGTTGGTTGGAATTCGGACAAAGGTAATTGTTGTGGGGGGAGATCGTGACCTCTGACTCAGATAGCCCCCCGAGAGAGGGCAAGGCCCCGCTTGGGGAGCACGGGGAGCTAGTAAAAAACCTCAGCAGTGCTGTCTGAGGGTGTGTGCTCGTTTGCATTAAAGCAAGCAACTTGTAACCCATCCCGTGCCTGACTGAAAATGCGTGTGTAATGCGCTATGAGTGTGCAAGTGCTCTGCTGTCCATAGTGCGTACCCTCGAGGAACTGGGTGAGCACGCTCAGAGGAAACATTCCCCCGTGCTCCCAGCACTGCCATAAAGAATGCCGGCCTTCTGAAACTTGCAAGCAAGTCTTAGAGGGTTTTTCTCCCTGACCGACTTTATGGTATCATTCCCACCATACTGGAGAGAGCAATGGTGTTAGGGGTCTTGGGGGTGTTACGGGGTCGCGTGTCACACGGCGGTAGAGATAGACATGCAGGTAGAGGCAGATGTACAGGTTGTGACACAGATACTTACTGGAACTTCTGTAAGGGTGTCTTCCCTGTGGAGATGCAAAAATCCCCCAGTGGTTGTCAGAGCAAAGCTAAGGAATACATTTCAGTGTCATACACGTGTATGCCAGATTTTGGGGTTTTACACGTAACCGTGAATTTCCATTTTTGTTGAACAGCATCTGCGTGCCTAAAGTCACCTTCAGAAGATGAAGGAAAGAACTCGGCCAGGATGTTCTGCCTAAAGGGGGTTCTTGGAGATCTTCCCTGTGGAGATACGGTCGTGGGTTTTATAACTTGGTGCAGGAGTCCTGACTAAATGTTGACATGATCTTGGAAAGACCCTTCAGTGAACCTCGAGTGAAGATGGCCAATTGTTCAGATTTTTCCGGGCCGCGTGATCACAGAAATCTCGTAATAGAAGCAATGCTAATAGAAGCTGAAAGTAAACAGGATTTTAAACATCACTGGGGGGGGGAAAAAAAGGGATGGTGGACTCTTTTTGAAGATGGTGGGAAGGCAAAATGGATGGTTGGGATGTGTTTGAAAAGGTGGGAGGCAGGGTGGGGGTGTCCTCTTCCGTGCTCGCTATTATAGAGACATGTTCTAGGGTTTTGTAAGCTAACAGGAGCAAAAGCAATGGAAGTTAGATCAGGAAAGAACCTCATGCTTTAGCAGACACTGCTTTAGTGACTTTAGAGACCATTTTGCTGTTGGCATTGAAACGATTCCAAAAAAATGGAAAAGATTTTGCTGCTTGTGTTTGACTATCAGACCTGAAGATTTCTGGAAAGGTACCGTGAGATGATGAAAGCATGACGCTGTGTGTAAAATGTTGCTTTTCTATCTGTAAAGGGATTCCCTGAAGTGCTACGTCACGACATGTTAATATCACTCTTACAAACTGACTGATGCTTTCTCTGTATTGATGTTGTTTCCAGAATACACAGATGACAATGCCCTGATTCCAGGGGAACTCATCGGTAACTGTTAGGGGAGTCCCTGTTAGAGGAGTTAAAGCTACCGGCAAGACAGACCTTGGGTAAGTAGCCATAACGCGTTGTGTTCTTTGGGAGGGGTTTCAGTGTGTTCACCTTCTTTGTGGCTGTTAGTTTACGGAGGCATTCAGGTTGTATCTTTCTTGTTAAAGCTGCTGTTAACTTTTGTTGTGACAGGGCAGATTTGAATGTATCTGTCCCAAAGCAGACTTAGATTTTTCAGCCCGCTGGGACGTGGCATTCAAGCTCCAACAGTGGTAACTGTTCAGATGTTTGAATTGGGTTTGTTCTTGGGCTTGGTTTTTCTGAGAGTCAAGTTCTCCATCCTGTTTCCTCTATGCAGAGAGATCCCTTATTGTATGCTTTTGCTTGTATTGCTTTTAGAGTAAACGGAGAGACACATTGCAGTGTGAACTGGTGATTTGTTCCCATCTGCCAGCAGTCCGAGTCTCCGTGTTTGACTGCTTCCTTTGTTTGGGGGAGGGGGGCAGGGTATTCTTACACCCCAAAGGGGTGTGTGTGTGTGGGCTGCATACTGTCTCCAGAGGAAAGACTGAGAGTGGCCAGCTGGCAAACCGTGCAAACAAGAAGTTTCATTCTTAAGTGCTTCCTATTAGATTCCTAAAGACAATGTCTATGTCGGGCAAGAGAAAAAGAACAACATCCTAAAGCGTATTGCCTTTTGTGCCAGGACGGTGAAGGAACAGTTGATCTTTTCCAAACCTGAAGCTCAGAAAGCAGTTGAGCACTTTCCCAAATGTTAGTAGTTACCTTTCTAAGTTTGATTTCACCCTAAGCTGCTCTCTGTGCTCCAGGTATTACTGCTGTATTCCTCAGATTTATGGAGGACAGAGAATCTGATTACAATTGCAGATACTCAAATGTAAGCCTGACTACAGCATTGTCGCTGTCATCGATGTATTCGTACAGTTCAGTTCTGTATCAGCTGCATCAGCATGGTTTGAATGGTCATGTTTTCAAGGCTTCTTCAAGACAGACCTCTCCTCCACCATTAGTAGATATTATTGACTTGTGGTTTTGCCGTGTCTTTCTAATGTTAGTTCTCAATAAATAGAGTGTACTGGCGCGTTACAGCGTGTCTCAAACAAACAGTACAGCAGCATCCTAGTACCCATGAAGCATCTGCAAGCAAAACCCCCTGAATTTATGTGGCTCCCCTGTAAGCTTTGGGCGTATTACTGCAGTAGGTGTTGCAGTGCTTTCAGGCGCTACCAAGACTTTCTGGATGCCACAGCACTGTGCTTCTAAACATGGCCTGGTTTGGGGGGTTAATTTAGATGGGGATGCTTAGTGCTGTCTTGTCAATATAGCCTCCATTTCTGGTTGGATGGCACCCTCTCCTGGTGTTGGCATGCTGCCCTAAAATGAGAGGCTAGGTGCCACTAGCATCAAAGATCCAAGAAATACCTGCACGTGGGGGTAAGGGATGAACGCCGCTGCTCTCCTAAAGTTGCAAATGGATCGGGCAGGTTAGCTTTCTATTCCTTCAGCTGGAAACCTTGTGGAAACAACTGGTAGAGTCGTTAGTGTTTGGGAATGATGAACGCATGGTGTCACGGTGGAGAGGCCTTCAGAAATGCGTTAGTCACCTTGTAGTATCTTCCTCAAGGCAAATGGATGGAGAAACCTTGGTGTGGTAATCTAAAGCACTTCCTCATGTTCAGGAGGTACGTGGCTGTACTTGCGAGCCTGGTGGTGGTGTAGCAGTGGCAGGAAGAATGAGCCTTTCTATTTGTGCAGGACCGGCACAGCAGCCTTTGGGTTGCCTCTGCTCGTGGGACGCTTTGGATGATGTATGAATTGTTTGTTAACTGATGGACGGTTGCATGTTTGATTCATGAGTAGCGTGCAGGTACAGACCAATGAGTATGTGGAATCTCGGCAAGGGCTTGTGTGTCATAAGTGTTTCCTAAAATACTGGAGCATGTTTAAGATGATCTTAAAGCAAGTTCTGGTAATCCAGGCTTTTTTTCTTATTTTTTTAACACAGGCCTCCTCGACCACAGAAAATCCTTGGAACTGCTTTCAGGTGATGTTTCTACTGCTATTGGTAGTCACTTTAGGCTAGAGGATAGTAGGTACCTGAACACAGTGCTTGGGCTTCCACAAAGAAACACTTTTCTACAGACAACTGTTCTTGTTTTGTCAGGGGAGTGTAGAAACCAAAGTGCTCTATCTGGTACCTGTTTGTGATAGTGGGGCTATACAGATTGCCTGAAGGTGCCTTCATATTTGGATGGCTGACTCTTTAAGAACAGAAAACTGTAGCACAGTCTTCATAGTTTTGAGACTTAGAGAGCAGAAAGAAAATATGTGAGGACTTCTTCTTGCACTGCTGTATTCTGTATCTTAGAGTAATTGGGGACAAAGAAGGAATGGGATTTGGGGTTTTATTTCAGTTGCACTGAATGTACCAGGAGAGCACACTTTATGTATAGAAATAAATTTCCATATTCATAAGACTATCAGAACACAGTGTTTTGGTGTTCAGGTTTTATAAACTGTTTTCACGGCTTTATGTTGGTTACGAGTGCTTTATTTTAAGTTCTGATCATCTTTTTTTCTTCTTCTAGAAGTCAAACTGAGCCAGCGAGTAGAACATCAAAAGAGGTATGTAAAGACACAAGCTGAAACTTTTTTCTACATGCTGCACCTAAGTCTAAGAAATGTAGCCTTGTACTAATTCTTTTATATATATAAAATAGAAATGTTTTATATATAATATTTGTAAGATATATATATAGAAACATATTTTCCAGTGAAACACAGTGTATGCCGTAAATCCAATGTATTTGATTCAGCATAGTGAAAACTGAGCAATGCCAACATTTGCGCGGTTCTAATGTGAATAATGGTATTTGTGCCTAGTAAGGCATTGCATTTCGTACTGACTAGGCTAGAATCTTTCTTGTATGACTGTGTGTTGTACAGATAATGTAGGCTCATTTTTAGAGCTTGCAGGTTCAAGGTTTGCACCACTGAACTTGGTGCCACTCTTCAGTACACCACCACGTTGAATTTACATTTGGAAAAGGGGCAGCATTTTTCTTCAGTTCAGAAAACACTGTCGTTCTGCTGCTAAGACATGAATAAGTAACTCGAGGAGATACTTGAGTGGTAATGGCCTAGATCTCCATTTGGCCCTTGGGTGGAATGCTACGTGCAACGATGCATTTCAAAATAGCCCTCATAGTACAAACATTACTTTGCGGTGGTGTTTGGTTTTCATCTGTAAGTATAACTGCTTTTTCTTCACTCGAATGGTGTGATGCATTACACGAGCTCTAGGTCACGGGATCTGATCACTTTGTAAGCTCTTAGGATAACTTCATCTAGAAATTCATGAACTTGGGGTCTAATGAAAGTAAATGAAAGACAGCGCAAAAACTATACTGCGTTCATGAACCATACCTGTGTGCATTTAGAAAATGTTGAGCTATTAATTGATTAATTTATAAACTGCACTGACAATGTTTCCTGTAGTGACACTTCCTTCTCAAATAAACGGAAATATTTTTTTTTAGATCCTTTTGAGCTGAAAATGGACAGCTTCCTTGACCCTCCGTCTTTTAAGCAGTTGTGAGCATTTGACCAGGGTCCCCCTCTGAGGTATCCTGAGCGATAGATTGATCTCAAGAGGGGTTGGTTACTTTAGTTTCTTCTCATTAACAACGCAGGCATACTTCAGCCCTTTAAGGTTTGTACTTTGTTCTGAACAAATCCAAATTCCACTGGCTTGGAGGTGGCTCTTTAAGTGGCCCTCAGAGGATATAGTGCGGGCTTTCATACAGCAGTAGGCGTGTATGTAGAACTTGAATATGTGTTTAATTTTTCTGAATAGATTGGCGACTCTTCCGCACCTCTTTCTCTGGCCCAGCTTATTAAGGTATATTTAGATGTACTTTCTTGTGAAATAGTGGTTTTAAACCTTACAGTGTGCTCTCTAGCTGGAGAACTGCTGTAGTATGAGCAAAACATTAGTTGTTAATAACTCAGAGTGTTTCTCCTAACTTTAAAATGTGCGTATACTTTGATACTATCCTGTAGAGAGTAGTTCCCAGCTTGGGAAGATGGAAGGGGAGCACCTTATTGGCCTCAGTGTAATGCTGCAGTATTACTCATCTGCAAGACACAAAGAAGCAGCACTTCAGAAGCTGTTTACCATTTTTCATACGACCCGTTAATTCTTCATTGGAAACTAACACAAATTTTACAGAAGAATTTAATTGGCTGTAAGTTATAGACGTTGCTGGGGCCTTTGCAACAGCCAGAACAGACGTGTTTCTTGAACATGGACAATTGCATGGCGGTTATTGAATTTCTAGTCATTACCTAACCCTACGGTAGGTATGACCTAACCCTAAGTCTGAATTTTAAGACATAACCTTAAGACTTCACCCTATGACGTATCCCTATGCCTTAAGCCTAAGACCTATCTCTCAGACTTATGACTCAACCTTAAGATTTAACCCTGAGAGTTAACCCTAATATTAACCCTAAGACTTAAGCTTAAGATTTAAGCTTGGGACTTAACCGTAAGACTTAAATTTAAAAGTTAATATTAAGACTTACACCCTAAGACTTAAACTTCAGATTTAACATTAAGATTGAACCATTAGACTTAAGATTAAGTTTTAACCTTAAGACTTATCCTTAAGAATCAACCCTGAGACTTAACCGTGAAACTTATCCATAAGACTTATCCCTAAAACTTAAAACTGAGACTTAAACCTATTATTTAACCTTAAGATTAACCCTAAAACGTAGCCCTGAGACTTATCCTTGAGACTTAACCTTGAGACTTAATCCTGAGACTTAGCCCTAAGACTTATCCCCAAGACATAACTCTAAGGCTTAACCCTAAGACTTAACCTTAAGGTTCAACCTTGAGATTTAACCCTGAGAGTTAACCCTAATATTAACCCTAAGACTTAACCTTAAGATTTAAGCTTGGGACTTAACATTAAGACTTAACCTTAAGACTTAAATTTAAAAGTTAATGTTAAGACTTACACCCTAAGACTTAACATTAAGACTTAAGTTTAACACTTAAACTTAAGACTTAACCCTGAGGTTTAACCATTAACTTAACCCTAAGTCTCAACCCGTAAGGCTTAAGGTTAAGTTTTAACCTTAAGACTTAACCCTAAAGCGTAGCCCTGAGACTTATCCTTGAGACTTAACCTTGACACTTAATCCTGAGACTTAGCCCTAAGACTTAGCCCCAAGACATAACTCTAAGGCTTAACCCGAAGGCTTAACCTTAAGGCTCAACCTTAAGACTTAACATTAAGACTTAAACCTCAGACTTAACCAAAGGACTCAACTTTAAAACAAAACCTTAAGATTTAAACCTAAGACATAACGCTGAGACTTATCCTTTAGACTTAACCTTGAGACTTAACCCTAAGACTTATCCTCAAGACATTAACTCTAAGACTTAACCCTTAGACTCAATCTATAAAATGTAAACTTAAGACTTAACCTTAAGAATTAACCCTGACACTTAACCTTAAGGCTTAACACTAAGACTTAACCTTAAGACTTAACCGTAAGACATAATCCTGAGACTTAACTCTGAGACTTAATCCTAAGACTTAACCCTAGACTTAACCCTGAGACTTAACTGTAGAGATATAACCTTAATACTTAACCCTAAGACACAACCTTAAGACTTAACCCTGAGACTTAATCTTGAGATTTTACCTTGAGATTTAACCCTAAAGTCTTCATGCTATAGATTTAACTTTAAGATGTACCATTAAGACTTAACCCCAAGCTTAACCTTAAGACTTAACGTTAAAACTTAACTTTAAGATTTACACTAAAGATTTAACCCTAAGACTTAACCCTAAGACTTAACCTTAAGACTTAACCCTATGACTTACACTTAAGAAATAACCCTAAGACATAACTGTAAGACTTAACCTTAAGATTTACACTAAAGATTTAGTCCTAAGACTTAACCTTATTACTTAACCCTATGACTTAAACTTAAGGCTCAACCTTAAGACTTAACTTTAGGACTTAACCATAAGTCAATACCCTAAGAGTTAAATTTTAAGACTTAACCCAGAAACTTATCCCTAATACTTAACACTGAGACTTAAACCTAAGACTTAACCTTATGAATTAACCCTAAGACTTATCCCCAAGACTTAACTCTAAGAGTTAACCTTAAGACTTAAATTGTGATTTAAACTTTAGACTAAATCCTAAGACTCAATCTGTCAGACTTAAACTTAAGACTTAAGCTTAAGACTTAACCCTAAGACTTTAGCTTAAGACTTATAATTTAAGACTTAACATTAAGACTTGACTTAACCCTGAGACTTTACCATGAGACTTAATTTTGAGCCTTAACCCTAAGACTTATCCTTAAAACTTAACCTTAAGACTTAACCCTGAGAATTAACCATAAGACTTAACCTTAAGATTGAACCCTAAGACTTAACCGTATGACTTAAACTTAAGGCTCAACCTTAAGACTTAACTTTAAGACTTATCCCTGAGATTTAACCCTAAGACTTAACCCTAAGTGAAAACCACAATACTTAAATTTTAAGACTTAACCCAAAGATTTATCCCTCAGTCTTAACCCTCAGACTTAAACTAAGACTTAACCCTAAGACTTAACCCTATGACTTAAACTTAAGGCTCAACCTTAAGACTTAAGCTTAAGACTTAACCCTGAAAGTTAACCCTAAGACTTCAAGCTGAGACTTAACCTTAAAGTCATAATCCTAAGAGTTAAATTTAAAGACTTATCCCAAAGACTTATCCCTAAGACTGAGACTTAAACCTAAGACTTAACTCTAAGAGATAACCCTAAGACTTAAACTTGTGATTTAAACTTTAGACTTAACCCTAAGACTCAATCTATGAGATGTAAACTTAAGACTTAACCTTTAGGAATTAACCCTGACACTTAACCTTAAGGCTTAACCCTAAGACTTAAGCTTAAGACTTAAATTTAAGACTTCACATTAAGACTTAACCCTAAGACATAATCCTGAGACTTAAACCTGAGACTTAATCCTAAGACTTAACCCTAAGACTTAACCTAAAGTTTAACTTCAAAACTTAACCCTAAGACTGAATCCTAAGACACAACCTTACCACATAACCCTGAGACTTAACCTTGAGACTTCACCTTGAGTCTTAACCCTGAGATTTAACCCTAAGTCTTAATGCTAAGACTTAACTTTAAGATGTACCATTAAGACTTAACCTTAAGACTTAACCTTAAAACGTAACCTTAAGATTTACACTCAAAACTTAACCCTAAGACTTAACCCTATGACTTAAACTTAAGGTTAAACCTTAAGACAAAACTTGAAGACTTAATTCAAAGACTTATCCCTAAGACTTAACACTGAGACTTAAACCTAAGATTTAAGACTTAACCCTAAGACTTAGCCCCAAGACTTAAGTCTAAGACTTAAACTTAAGAATTAAACTTTAGACTTAAGCCTAAGACTCAATCCATAAGACTTGAACTTAAGACAACTGTAAGACTTAAGCCTAAGACTTAAAATTAAGACTTCAATTTAAGAACTATCATTAAGATTTAACCCTAAAACTTAACACTAAGACTTAAGCTTAAGACTTGACTTTAAGACTTAAATTTTAAGACTTCACCCTAAAACTTAACCTAAAGACTTAACCTAAAACTTAACCCTAAGTCTTAACCCTGAGACTTAAACCTAAGATTTAACTTAAGACTTATCCTTAAGACTTGATTCTAAGACTTAACCCTATGACTTAAACTTAAGAAATAACCCTAAGACTTAACCATGAGACTTAAGTATAAGACTTGTACCTAAAGACTCAAACTTAAGACTCAACCCTGACACTTAACCCCAAGATTTAACCTTAAGACTTAACCATAAATATTAACTCTATAGGCTGAACCCTATGACTTAACATTAAGATTTAACCCTAAGGCTTAACCCTAAGACTTAAAGTTTGGACTTAAATTTAAGACTTAACATTAAGACTTAACCCTGAGACTTAAACCTAAAACATAACCCTGAGACATAACCGCGAGACTTAATCCTAAGACTTAACCATGAGACTTAACCCTAAGACTTAAACCTAAGACTTAACCCTAAGACTTAAGCTTAAAGACCTAACCTTACGACTTAACCCTGAGACATAACCTTGAGACTTTACCTTGAGACTTAATCCTGAGATTTAACCCTAAGTCTTAATGCTAAGACTTAACTTTAAGATGTACCATTAAGGCTTGCCCCCAAGACTTAACCTTAAAACTTAATCCGAAGACACAACCCTAAGCCTTAACATTAAATTTAACCCTAAGGCTTAACCCTAAGACTTAACCTTAAGACTTAAATTTGAGACTTAACATTAAGACTTAACCCAGAGAGTTAACCCTAAGACATAACCATGAGACTTAACCCTGAGACTTAATCATAAGACTTAACCCCGAGACTTAAACTGAAGACTTAACCTTAAAACCTATCCCTAAGAGTGAACCCAACGACTTAACCTTTAGGACTTAACCCTAAGACTGAACCTTAAAGACACAAACATACGACTTAACCCTGAGGCTTAACCTTGAGACTTAACCCTGAGATTTGATGCCAAGTCTTAATGCTAAGACTTAACTTTAAGATGTACCATTAAGACTTAACCCCAAGACTTAACCTTAAAACTTAACATTAAGATTTACACTAAAGACTTAACCCCAAGACTCAACCTTAAGGCTTAACCCTGAGACATAACCCTGTGATTTAAACTTAAGGCTCAACCTTAAGGCTTACCTTTAAGAATTAAACCTGAGAATTAACTCTAAGGCTTAACCTTAGGAAATATCCCTAAGATATAACCCTAAGACTTAAACTTAAGAAATAACCCTAAGACTTAACCCTTAGACTTAACCTTAAGATTTAAATTTAAGACTTAACTTTAAGATTTAACCCTAAGTCTTAACCCTAAGACTTAACCCTAAGACTGAAGCTTAAGACAAAACCTTACGACTTAACCCTGAGACTTAACCTTGAGACTTCACCTTGAGTCTTAACCCTGAGATTTAAGCCTAAGTCTTAATGCTAAGACTTAACTTTAAGATGTACCATTAAGACTTAACCTCAAGACTTAACCTTAAGACTGAACCTTAAAACGTAACCTTAGGATTTGCACTAAAGACTTAAGCCTAAGACATAAGTTTAAGACTTAACCCTAAGACTCAACCTTGAAACTCAACCCTGAGACTTAACCTTAAGACTTAACCCTAAGACTTAACCTTAAAACTTAATCATAAAACTTAAAACTAAGACTTAACCTTAAGACTTAAATTTTAAGACTTAACCCAAAGACTTATCCCTAAGACTTAACACTGACACTTAACCCTAAGAATTAACCCTAAGAGTTAACATTAAGACTTAATTGTAAGACTTAACCCTGAGACTTAACCCTAGAGACTTAACCCTAAGAATTAACCCTAAGAGTTAACCTTAAGACTTAACCTTAAGAAGTAACCATCACACTTAACCCTAAGATTTAACCCTAACATTTAACTCTATGAATTATATCGAAGACTTAAGACTGAGACTTAACTCTAAGACTTAACCCTAAGTCTTAACCTTAAGATTTAACCTCTAAGATTTAACCTTACAACTTAAACATAATACTTAAATTTAAGACTTAACCTTGAGAACTAAACCTAAGACTTAACACTGAGAATTTACCCTGATACTTAAACCTAAGATTTAACCTTAATACCTCAGCCTAAGATTTAACCCTAAGGCTTATATTAAAGACTTCACACTGAGACTTAAACCTAAGACTTAACCTTTACAGACTTAACGCTATGACTTGAGCCTAAGACATAACCCTGAGACTTATCCTTGAGACTTAACCTTAAGACGTAACCCTATGACTTAGCCGTAAATCTTAACCCCAAGATTTTGCCTTAAGATTTAACCTTAAGATTAACCCTAAGACTGAACCCCAAGACTTAATCCTAAGATTTAACCTTCAAAATTAATCTTAATACTTAACCATAAGACTTAACCCTAAGATTCAAACTTAAGACTTAGCCCTAAGACTTAACCATAAGGCTCAACCTTAAGACTTAACGTAAAGCCTGAACCATAAGAGTTTACCCTAAGTTTAACGCTAGAACTTAAACTTAAGATTGAACCTTAAGACGTAAATTTAATACTTAAGCTTAAGACGTAACTGTAAGACTCAATCCATAAGAAGTCAACTTAAGACTTAACCTCAATACTTAAACCTAAGACTTAACCCTACGACATAATCTTGAGACTTACCCCTGAGACTTAACCCTGAGATTTAACCTTAAGACTTAACCTTTAGACTAAACCCTAAGACTTAACATTGGGAATTAAATTAAAGACTTAACCTTTGAGACTTAACCCTAAGACTTAATGCTGAGACTTAAGATTAAGATTTAACCTTAAGACTTAACCTTAAGACTCAACACTGAGACTTAACCGTGAAACTTATCTCCAGGACTTAACCATCTCCCTGACTTGTGCAGCGATGAGCAACCAGGCACAGAAGAAACCAGGTGTGGCCTGAAACCATGGCAAGGCAGCTCCTTCGGGAGAAGCTGCAGGGGTATTAGATGGGCACATGGGGCTCGGCCCTTCTTTTCATATTCCCCTTGCTGCAGGGGGAGGTCTGCAGCACAAGTTTTGGTATCGCAAGACGGCACTTAGAGTGAAAGTGGAAAAAAAAATCCCCAATTGTTTTAATTCATCAGCGTGCCAAGTGCAGTTCTGGTCACGTGTCCACATGCTTATGGGAAAGTGCTCCCGTGATAATAAATGATCTCAGTGGGAGAGAAGTGAATGTGTGAATGTGAGATAGATACACATCAATGCTGTGTGCAGGTTTAGACAGACAGTGGCTTTTTAAGAAACCCCTCTGTTTCTGTGTGGGGGCTGGAAGTGCACACCCCAGTTCTGCATAGGAAGGAGGATTTAGTACTGGCCTGATTTTAAAGCTTTTGTTATTTCTCTTTTGAGCAGGTCTAATGAGTCAAGATTTGGTACTTTCTCTTGCTGAACCCGATGTCACGTCCTAGTGCCAGGAGAAACTGTAGGCTGTAGGAAGTGCTATCTTCCGGCAGAGATAACAGACCTGTCATCTTCCTCTTCATCAATGAAGAGTCCAGTGGTATTTTTCGTGAGAAAGTAAACCCCTGTTTATAGTATCCTGACCAAGACTGTGTGTGGAAGTCGTGTGTGTGTGTGTGTGTGTGTGTGTAAGAAACCATCTCAGTTTCCAAACTGCAGTGGAATCTCTCCTCATTTCAGACACATCTTGCTTTGTGCACATACATTGATTTGTTAGTGTATCTGAGGAGCTTGTTCTCTTGCTCACTAGGACAAGATGTGTTTATTCTTTTTGTTATAATTCTTACAGCCTTTTTTTTCCTCTCTTTGAAGTGCTGAGGTGCAGTCACTCTTATTGGCTGTTTGTGGACAACGCCGTGGTTTGGTTTGTGCATTTTGCTCCAGATGAAGTCAATTTCCTTTTGGAGAAAAATATTCCTAGGAGGAAGCTTCTTGTGACACTTTATGGATGCTGTGGACCTCAACTGTTGGGATGTAATGATGTTAAATAATAACAGCAACCATTATTCTTCCTCTGCTGATCATTTTTGGAGCAGTGCTCTGCTATTGTGCTTCTCCAGCTGTCCCTCCTCCTCTCCCGTTCCCCTCTGCCCATCCCTTGGCTTGCACCTGTACGTCCCACTTGCCCACTGTCCAGGTACCTTTGGGGAAGCACAGATATGTCTGTAGTCCAGAATCCTACTGTGACTTGTTGAAAGTGTTCCAGCAGTGGTAAAAATGCTACATTTCATAGCCAACTCAACAAAAAGAAAGGGCTTTGCATGGATGACTCAGTTAATTTCCCTTTGCCTACCGCAGAAGCAGCTGAAGGATTTCCAGTTGGTTGCGCCATTAGCCAGGGTGTCTCACTGCGGGTCTATTGAAATTGCCATGGCTGCTGCACCGGTGAGCTAAAGAGGGCACTTGAGGCTTTCGAGCAGCAAAGACAGAGTCCTGAGAATAACATATGGAAACCATGCAACCCATCCCTGGCCTGCTGGTCTTAAGTCTTAAGGTTAAGTCTTAGGGTTCAGTCTTAAGGTTAAGTCTTAGGGTTAGATCTTTAGGTTAAGACTGATGGTTAAGTCTCAGGGATAAGTCTTAAGGGTAAGTCTTAATG